>NC_051155.1:149424848-149471281 GCF_013339745.2 Dermacentor silvarum | reverse complement strand
ATTTTTATGGCTCCTGTATATGTGAATTCTCCTTAGCGCGCCGACTGTTCTGTAGTTTAGAGTTGCGTAACCTGTGGAAACAAGGGTTGTGTTGAAATCTCTGACTTACTCGGCGGACCTGCAGGCATAATTAAGAACACCATTTACTACCTATGTCATTACTTGCTACCTTTGGGACGGCATACCGTCCACACTGCAGTCTGCCACAGCACTGCAGCGCGATTATCGGCGCGTCTTCATCATGTCTCAAGCGAAGTAACGCTAGCATCATCATGTTCACTGCGAGGTGAAGGCCTCTTTCAGCGGTCTCCAATTTCCCGTTTCCTGCGCCAGCCAGCAAATTTCCCAATCGGACCACATTATCTCGTTTCTGCTGCACTCGACTGAGTTTCCGTTCTTTTGGGTACCGGTTCGGTTACCTATAACATAATGTTCAGAAAAAAGGAACTAACGAAGAGGCGCATATCTGCGACACTTTCCATTTGCAAATGTCTCGTTACACCACTCGCGCTGTAGCGTGGCATGGCATAATCATACACACGCTCGTTTGCCTGTATATCGACGCGATTGGTAGCGAATGGGGTCGTATAACAAATCGGGTTGACGCAACCGAAGACGACCAAGTTGACGCGCCTGAACGTTGCGTCAACAGGAATACGTCTAATACCCGCGTTTACTGATGCAATGTCGACATTCATTGAAACCGACATCCGCTAGCGCTGTAGAATGTGCTCCTGAGACTGGCGCGAGAAGTCTATAGAGAGCACTTTGCGAGCACTTAAAGAGGCTCATCGGCTCTCTAGAATTCACTATTGTGGACAGCTGCCCGATGGCCCCTACGAAGATGGAGAATGATTTTCGAGGACCCTCGGAAAACGCTGCATGCGAGGGAAAATGAAATAGAATTAACATAGTTTTTTTTTATTTCTAATCTGCGCCGTTAAAAGGGCACGATTCGTTCGTGCGTATTGATCTTCCTTAGCGTATAATTTGACTCTGGTGAATCAAGAAGCAGCTATAACGACGCGTTCGACTATTCTCGCGTGCGGATGATCGATATTTTCTCATTTGGCACGGCTGGAATCTCTTAAATAATGGAGCTGGAAGTTGAAAAAAAATTAGTAACAAATTAATTATGTGAATCGAAATCAATTAGAGGACGTACTCTGCGAAAGCAACATGCGGCTCGCTCTCTAAGAGAGCGAGCCAATCGTATGTTTTCTTTCTTCTTTTCTTTGTTTTCTTATCGCCCACGTAAGGTTTCCTGTAAATTTTAATAACATTCCAAACTCTGGGATTGCGTGAAAAGTAGTCGGAGGCTTTTAAAGCGAAGCTCATTGTGCCCGCCCTGTGCGGATTTCGCGTGGCTGCTGCTTCTGTCTGCTGCTGCTGGCTCGATCGGTATCTCGGCGGATATATTTGCGGACATATTCTCTTTAGAAAAAAAAATATTCCAACAAATGACGATATTTATTTACTTACTGATACCCCATATACACCTGTATGCTGACTGACAAACTATAGGCCAATTGCGCACCCCTCTTCTGCGTTATACAAAAAAAAAAAAATAACGATAGTAAATTTCTATTGAACGTGAATATATACTGCCGGCTCATAAGCATCTCTAAAGCGCACCGACCGCTTAACGGCATACCGCGTTATGTTCAGTGAATTCTGTGAGTTACTTTTGTTTTCTATGAATTAGTCATTGGGTACGTTCCTGGGGGCGTGTGACAATTCTCGGCCTATCCTCCACAATGGGTATTTAATTGCCACTGTGACACTATAGAAGTGCCGAATCCACATAGCTATATAGATACGGGTCGCACTTCTCTGTGCACGCGTCTGCCTTCATCAAACTCTCTCCTCGACAAGCATCATACATCGTTTTCGCTCTCGCGACATCGCCGGTATATATGCGTCTCATATGTATACTGCGTACCCGCGCCAGATTTTGGAGCTTGCATTTCGGCGTATATAGCTTGTGAGCGGTGTTGTGCGTGAACGTGTAACACTTGCGTATATCACTAAACTTGCGACCGGCCGTTGGGGTTCGTAAGCGTTGCACGAGATTACAACGAGATTGCACGAGGTTGCACGAGATTGCGTATATAGGATGAAACAGACACAATTGTGCACGCATCGCCGTTAGTTGTATACAGTCGAACCCGAATATATCGAATCTGAAGGGGCGTCAGAAAAAAGTTCGTCATATAGGTAATTCGATATATAAAATAAACATTTTATACAAAAATGTTCAAGGGGATTTTACTGGTGTTCGTTATACGCAATAATTCGGGATATGTGGATTCGATATACCCGGGTTCCACTGTATAGCATTTAATTAACTCCTTCACTAAATCTTCGCATCACGTATAGATTACAACGTGAGCGTTGGATTTGCATAATTTTGGTTTCTAATAATCGCTGTCTCGTGTTCAGTGCATCGCGAGAGCGTACAGCCTGGATATAGATGTCAGTCGCGGTGCGGCCAAAGTTGTCCATTTCGTGCGTGTATACAGTGGCTGCTCCTCGGGGCGCTTCTGCTGCTTCTGCCTCGCTGCTGGAACGAGACTGACGGAATTGGACGAGACGAGGCGTGTGGCTGCGGTCTGCCATCATTTGTTTTTATTGCGATAGCAATTATATGGACACTTCAACCGGATTTCTGCCGTCGGCGTCGCCGTCGCCGTCGCCGTCGCCGTCGTCGTCGCCGTCGCCGTCGCCGTGAGGTTCCGTATAGATAAAATCTTCACCGCGCGCCGTATGCCCGAGCGCAAGCGTGCTGCGACGCACGCTATCACGGAGAGCGAACGCACTCAATCCCCCACGCGCAAGCAACGAAGCGGGAAGCCAGCGCCGGAGGGAGCGGGGGGGGGGGGGGGGGGGCACTTCTACTGTGCCAACAACCGCGCTCGTCGCTCGGCCGCACGGTCTCTTATCTCTCCCGCGCGCGCAAGCAAGGAAGCGGGAAGCCAGCGCCGGAGGAAGCCGGGGGGGGGGGGGGGGGGCGCACTTCTGCCAACAACCGCGCTCGTCGCTCGCCGCACCGTCTCTTATCTCCACACGGCTCTGACCTTTATGAGCCGTGCATTCGCGGCTCAGTTCCTGTTGAAGCGATAGACCACACGTACCTTCGCCCGCAGCGGCGTATTCTTGCTGCCAGCGTTTTGACAGTCGTTGTCTGCAGTCATTCAGTGTGATCTCTTCATGTTTGTTTGTGCGCGCTCACACCACGCTTGTTCATTCAGTTAGTAATAGTCGGGTCACATTTTCCAACGCACGCTACACATGTAATGCTGCCCGGATCGGCAGTGCAGCGCTACAGGTGTGTCCCTTCGCACGCGCGCTGCCCACGGGAAGCGCTTCTCATCAACACCACCGTTTCACACGCGCCTTCTCGTGGTCATCGAGTCTCTCTTCATGTCGGTCTACTTACGCCGCAGCACACCTGCTTACTTAATCAGCTCATGTTTACTACAATTCATATTGTTACCAAAGCCGCTCACCTTACTTCGTATGACATTGCCGTGTTGCTATCGCATTCATTGCTTCGCCCTTAGGGCGAAACTGTGACATTTTTTATCTCTCTCTGATGAAGAGGTCTCTCGCAGTCGAGATCTAATTGGACGGCTCGCGCGTATACCACATGCGCGCCGCGCCGTCTCTGCATATGACGACCGCCCGCGGTCCCCGTGTAATTACTATCGACTGCGGTCACGCTGCGTTATATTGGCGCCTTAATTTCGTTAGGGCAGCCCGCCGTGGTGGCTCAGCGGCTTATGGCGTTGCTGCGCTACTGAGCCACCAGGTCGAGGGTTCGATGCCCGGCCGTGGCGGCTGCTCTCTGATGGGGGTGCAGAACGTAACAAATGCTAGTGCACATTGTAACATAATTTACACCCTTAAAAGTGAAAAAGGGTGTAAATGTGTCTACAACTCACAGCCTTACACCCTTTTAGGCTCAGGGGTGTAAGTTATAGACAGATTTACGCCCTTATTCACTTAAAAGGGTGCAAATTGTTTTACAGTGTATACCGTGCTTTGGGTGTACGTTAAAGAACTCCCGAGGAGTCAAAATTAATCCGGAGCACTCCGATAGACGGCTTCTCTTATAACCGATCACTGTGGTCGCACGGTGGTCTGTTCCGGACCACCCTCAGTGGCACTTCGCCCCTCGAAGGGGCAGGACGTGTGTCGAGTGAGCTCCTGAACGACACTTTGCAGTGTGGTGTGAACGCGGTTTAAATCATGGGTCCGGGACCTCAGAGAGGTGTGCGACGTAATGCTAACGCATTTATTTCGCATTTACCGCTACATCGCGTTATATGCTACACTGTAAACGAAAATACCCCCACATCGGAATTATAGCAAGGTGATGTGCCCTATATACTCCCATCCTTGAATATTTACTCCGACGTATGGGAGGAATACAACGGCATTCCCTCGTTTCACTCCGCTCACAACCTGTGGGAGGATAAGGGCGGACATGACGTGATTTTATTCCGCCTTCAAAATTTTGTTCTCCCCGGGAACTCCGCACAGGGAGTTTTAAAAAACTCCCCCGCCGGAACAGGTTGGTCACGTGGTGCTTCCCATAAGGCTATGCGCCGCGCGAGCGACCGGCCGCGTTCGGCGGAGACGGCGGTGCTCATGGCTGACAGTTTGTTTACATCTGTGAAGTGTTGTTCCGTGCCAGTGTTTCGCCGATTTTCTTTCCTATACTTCCTCCCAGAAAGTGTTATAGGCCTGTCTGAAGCTCACTGTATCTCATCTTTATGTACGTTAGCTGTGATCACTCTGCTGGCAGCGATGAATGCAAGACCAACGATTTCAAGTGCGGAAAAAGGCTTAGGGATATCGTGAAGCTGCCGGTTGACCCGTGATGTCGGCTCAGGTTTCTGGCTGTGCTTTCGTGTTGCCTGACCTTGGCTTGTGTTCTTCAGTGCGTGAAATACCACTTTTATGTCCTTTTGAGTATATGCTGACAACGTCCGGTGTAAATTAGTGCCGCGTAGCAATGCCAACAGCAGCCGCTGTTCGAGGGACCACGTCCGTGATAGCCGCACATGAATGCCATATTCCGACTTCGTTGCTGTGCTGTGCTGCCAGTAAGTAAGACCGTGTTGCAAGCAATTCTTTTTATGAACCTGTGTACGGATATCCTCGCCCAGGAAATACGGTAGGACGTAAGTACGCACTGTGAATAAAGCTTCTTACTGAGCGATGTGAATCGAATTGTTGTCGCGAAGTTCTGTTTTGAAGACGTCGTTGCTTCGGATATTGCATTAACATCATGCTCCATCAAATGTACTGATTTAGGAGCATACCTGCTGGCTCCGAGCGTGATGATTCGTTTGCCAGATCAGCGATATAGCTCCGTTTCACAACCGAGAGACATTGCTGGGACGCGGAGCAAGTAGTGCGGTAAAAAAAATGTATGCCTACGCAATTTTCGGTGTTACGTGGGCTGCTACGGGTCATGCTCACATGTAATAAGTTGTTGTCCCGCCGCCATTCCTTCGCACGAAGCTAATTTTGTTATGAAGCACGCGCACGTACATTTTTCTTGCGTACTGTAACTAACGCACTACTTTTAGGCCGGGGACGCCGGCAGTGTGCGAAGTCGCTTCAGCACTCACAGAATGGCATTCTAATTTTGAAAATTTAAGCCACTAATGTCGTTTTTTCACTATTCTGAATTAACAGTTTCATGTGCATTAAGTTTTCATGTTGCCTTCAGAGAGGCAGATCTCATATGTGCGAGCCTGTGAGTCGTAATTCTGAAAACAGTATAGCTGCTCGCTAGGCCATTTCGATGCACAGAAAATCGTGGCTATATATACTGGCAAGGTTGCTTCTTGTGTGTAGCGTGCACGTTGGACGTTTTTGTAAGTTGCTCATCCGATGTTTCTCTCAAATGTTTGTGTTTATCTATGTCATGGTTTGTCTGGTCTCGTAAGTTGCTCATCCGATGTTTCTCTCAAATGTTTGTGTTTATCTATGTCATGGTTTGTCTGGTCTCGTTCACTTGTTTCGCAGAATTTGACTTATTCTTGTGCGTATATTTCGGAATTTGAGCCGCGGCTTCTACATATAAAATTATCCACGCAATTTGACGTGATGCTTTTTTTATACTCCCGGTGCAGCTCGAAAACCTCCGTCCAGCCGGAAATAAAAAATAAAAATGACAGAAAAAAAACTCCCCTGGCACCACGCAAAAATTCCGCCCGCACGGAGTAAAAATTATACTCCGATCATTCGGAGCATAATAAACTCCCAACCGGGGGGTCGCTAGAGGACAAGCAGTATACTCCCACCTGAGAGTTATTTCCGTTTACAGTGTAGAAGGCGTGACGAAAGTAAGATGAGAAAGCTGGAATGACGACGACAGAACGCCCATGATGGCAGACAACTTGGGCCACAGCTGGGTCTACGTAAGAGGCTAGATAGATGGATAGTATAGTTAGATAAGCTCAACACGCCTGAAGCAGGCAAATAATTCTAATCGCATTAAAATAAATGTTGACCTATTATATCAATCTGGTTGCATTGTGCTCGTCTATATAAGCACATGCTCGACCATGTTACGATGTCATCGGTTCAAGAATTTTATTTTATAACCGACAGGCGCCGTGACGCATTTGTAGGCGTAAGACATTTCGTTGTTCGTTGACTCTCGTTGCGCGTCAGCCGCGTTCTGTTCGTGGTATTGTCATGACGGGCATCAGCGACGAGTGCGCGCGCATTCTTGTCATCAGTTACGTGATAAGCACTTCGTTCAAAATTCTTTACTCCAAATCATGCCGTATAGTTCTGGTTTTATTATTATTATTATTATTTTCTCACTTTTCTCCAGCCTGCTAGCGGGACAATAGAGATATTTAAAATAGGGGACCCAAGCCGCACTTCAGTGTTGGAGGGCGCTAACTTCATTGTGGGTCCTTCGTGCTCGTTCGTGCTCTTTCTTGCTTGCCCGCGCCCGATGGTTTGCGTCCCCCAACGCTTGGGCACACTAAACCAAAACTCTCTTATCACTATAGCACGAAGTCCTAAAACAAAATCCAGCTTTCTATAGTGGCCCAGAATTGAACTTTCTCTTTCAAACGCAACGAGTTTCATGCAAATAGGTTGAGCGGTTGTTCAGCGAGCGCATTTTTGCGTTTTGCACGCATTTGATTTGGAAAATCGCTGCTGTCCCCGAGCTAAAGCTTCCTAGTAAGGAGCCCACCTCTGGCAACAGAACAGACGTATATCCCATCGTTTGCACATACTCCAGTGGCCTCCCGATTTCCCGTCATTTGTCTTATACAATTCGGGCATGCACTCCCCGTTATCGCGCGTGCCCTCTCCTTATTCCCGGGAAATCTCTGGAGAGACGGGGACCCAGGTCGTCCGCGTCTTATGCGTCGCCGGCCTGTCAGCGGCACTCGGACGGATAATCCCCTAGGCAAACGGCGGGAGTGCCCGGCCGAGAGGCGCCACGCAGCGCGTTCACTCCTCCTGCACGTTCTCCCTCTCCTCTCGTTCTCGCAATGCGCAATCCTCTGTTTTTGTTGCTCGGGACGAGTGATAACAATCCGGGGGATCCCGGCAGGCCCCGTCTGCCTGTCATCCCCCACCTTCTTCATATGCCTTTTGGCGTCGGGCAGCACGTTCTCTAATGGCGGCGCCGGAGCGTCGGAAGCTCCACGAGTGCATCGCGCCACGACTCACCGCATGGCCGCGTCTGCATGGCAGCCAGCGGTGCAGCCAGCTAGAATGCCTTTCTCGTCAGATGCCATTGGCCGCCGTCTCTCGCGGTAACCGTATACCTATCCTACGCTGTTGCATGCAGGCTCCCTAATACCTATAGCAGCGCGTGTCCCCCTGGTGGCGCACCCGGGAACGAAGCCGAGCGCGTGCCATCTTTCTTGTCCGGCGCGACACTTTTTACGCACTGTGCAGCTTCGCCTTTCCGTGCATAAACAGATGACAAGATGTACGAGGTATGTCCCAAATGTTAATGCAGTGAGTCAGCAAAAAAATGGGAAAGGGTGTAGCAGCGCCGCTCCCTCACTCTCTCCGCTCGAAAGGACCCGATCGACCTCTAGTTCGATCCAGTCTGCTGTATGACCAAGACCGAATGTTAAGCGCGTGCTTTTTGTGCAACCCATTTTTAGTCTTTGGTGAAATGGAGATCGACGAATAGACGGAGCAAGTGATGAATGGAGAAGAAGATTGCGTTTGCAACGTCAAACGTAAACTGGAACATTACGTACGTTAATAAATAGCGTTGTCCTCATTGTGCATGCTCCGTACGTTACTGGGTTTTGTGCCTTACGTTTGCTGTGTTAATGCACGTTATTTGACGAGTAAAATCCACGTAATGTTTACTTATGCTAAGACGACGCTATCAAACATGGTGGCCACCCATTGCTCCCGCTTCAGCGTGAATTCTCGTGATGGCTACGCTCTCACGATCGCCGGGAACTGCTGAAATGAGCTTTTGCTTCCTCTAAACTCGCCTGGAACGTTAGTTATGGGTGCATGGCGCAGCTAATTTCTGAGGTCGTTTGGCGATTACGACATCTGTAGGCCTAACAGGGGCCGTATTCTGAAACGTTTCATTTGGGCGAAATTTCTTTTTTCGCTTTCAGGCGCGCGCTGATTGGCTGGTTGAGCAAAACCGGAAAAGAAGTCGCGCCACCTAGTAGTTCCGGTGTACGTCATTTTGACGTCACGGTGTCAGTGGGTGCTCCCGACATGTATTGAATAAACGAACACGCGTGTGTCGTACTGCGGCCGATACATTCGAGAACAACACACCCGAGCCGCTCTGCACTCGCACGTGCGCCCTCTCGTGTGTTTTGCGAAGCGTTCGAGAGCGCGTGTTGGTAGTGCATGCTGACGTCACGGGTAAGCAGCCGGTTGACTTATTGAACGCGACTTTCGCCTAGGCGAAATATCGCCGAAGTGGAACGTTTCAGAATACGGCCCCAGGACACGTCGGCATAGAAACGACAGGACGGTTAGTAATCGATTGTCTTGGTTTGGATATGCTTGATACGAGGAACAAGGCGGCGCCCTGTCTTGTAATGTCTTCCTTTCGTTTGCATGCCCGTACGCTGAACCAAAAGCAAGGAGGTTTAAAAAAAGCTTCTTGACCAAAAGAGAGGAGGTTTAAAAAAAACGAAAAAAAAAAAATAAAATAAAACGTGGGCAGCTTGCACTAGCGATGCAAGGCTGGAGTAAAGAGCGGAGCTGGTGATTGACCTAGCTTTTCTTGCAGGTTTTACTAGGCTTGGCTAAGCTTTTCTCAGAAATGCTAAGTGCTCCTAGACACGGTACGTATTCCGAATCGGCTCGCGGCCGACTCGCAGATTCTCGCTTGGCCGTGCGACGCGCTTCAATTGAGCGGGAATTTCTTCGTCGGGTGTCCGAATCTTCTTTGGTCGTCCATGTCAAGGGTACATGTACTCGCCACAGAGTCAACGAGAGTTCTGCCGCCGTCGCGGCGGCTCCGAGCTATATGTCCCCGGTGACGTCACGGCCAAGCTGCGCCTCCACACTTGCCGGGGCGTGGCTGGTCGAAACCAGCCGAGTCGCCGCCAGAGGCGCAGGCTACACTCACGGACACCGCGCGCGTTTGACGCGAACGCAGGGAAACGGGGAAACGCGGACGGCGTCGGCAGCAGCTCTGCATGTTGCCTCGTTGGTGCTGCTACAATTTCTTTCTCTCTTCCTGTCGCTCTCATTTTCTCTTTCTCTCTCCCGAGCATAGCGCGCCCCGCGCGCATGCTCGCCTTCCCTCTCTTTAACGTCCCATGTCAAGGCAACATGTGCACGGCACGGAGAGGAGGCGAAGCACATGCCGCGCCGCGAGGGGGTTGCTAGGCAACCTAGGTGACTCATCGCTCAGCGATGTTTGTTTCTTTTTTGTTAACTCGTTGCGGACTGACGGTCGGCTTAAACAGCTCCGCTGTTAAAAAACTCCTTGGCCAAAAGTGTCGAAGGGACGCTCACCGTAACGTCCTGCAAAAGTGCTCGCGTTTAACATACGTAAGGTGACAATTAAACGCTATTCTGTATGTCAATGTCAAATTTCTTGGGATATTTGGCTAGGATGGTGTAGAAGTTCACCAAATGTTGGAAAAAGCCTATAGAAAAGATGCCATATAGGAAAGAACGATGTTCAACTGGTTACAGGGTTTCCGGGAAGGTCGTGAAGACGTCAAGGACGAAGCATGACCAGGATTCCACTTCACCTCGTGCGAAAATGGAAACATGGATCGTGTGTGTTGCCGTGGGCTCGGTAACCGCCGAATGCTGAAGCGTTCGGTTTACGCAGGTCGTCCGTCCACCGTATGTTGACTTAATTTAGAAATGAAGAAGGTTTTCGCCATGATGGTGCCAACACTGCTGACTCCTGAGCAAGCGTTGCTACGTAAAGAATGTTGCGTTGATAGGAAACCTTCAGACGACAGCGATGAATCCTTGCAAAGGGTCGTCAGCGAGGACGAAATTTGGATTTACGAATACGACGTCGAACTGAAGTCGTAGAACAAGGAGTGGAAAAAGAAAGATGAGGCAAGGCCAAGAAAAAGCGCGGAAGAACAAAAAAAAAAAAAGTCGTATATTGATCGTGTGTTTCGACTGCTTTGTAATTGTGCACCGCGAATTTGTGCCTGAAGGTCAAACTGTCATTGCAGCTTTCTACGTGGAGGGCCGGAAGTGTCTGAGAGATCGTGTGCGCCGTGTACTACCAAATTAGTCGAAAGAGGGGCGCTGGACTCTGCACCACGTCAATGCCCTATAGCGCACTTTGCGTTGACAATGTGTCAGTTTCTGGCACGAAATTCCATTAGTGGGCTGGAACACCCTTCCTACTAGCCGGATTTATCCCCCTACAACGTCTCCCCCCCCGACCCTCCCCATTTTTCAGTCTTTCTTTTTTATATGTGACAACTAGTGTTCCCGGGGTGGCATTTCGGAGATATGACAACTATTAAACAGGAAACGACATCGCTGCTTAACCGCATAACAGCAGACTTCCAAGGGCGCTTCCAGCAATAAAATGAGAGGTGAAACCAGTGTATTTTGTCTAATAGGAAGGTATTTTGAACATGACCACAGTGATGTATCCAAAAGTTTGTGAAATGAATATTTTTAAACGTACTGCGCGAACTTTCGGGACAAACCTGATCCGTGATTGCAGGAGAAATAACGCGCGAGTATCAAGCAGTTTCTCGAGAACGCCGCACATACACGTAGTGTCATTCATAAGCGCATCTCTAAGCAGAACTCAGTGCTCGCTTTTCGGTGCGCGCGTTCATGCGTGCGTTCGTGCGTGTAACTGTGTGTGCCCGTCCGCATTGTGCGTGTGTCTTCGTCAGCGCAGCGCGCTTGCCTGTATCCGACGTGACTCAAGTCTCCTATAGTTCGACGCGTTGCCTCGGATACACTATACATATGCTACAGGCTTGGCGTCCGGCCGCGTCAGGGCTGGCCGCGTTGCCCCCGTGCTTTGCGCGCGGCCGGCCACGAATACCTGCCGGCGACAGGGGCACGTGCAAACAGAGACCCGTCTAGACGGAGGGGGTTGGGGAAGCGGTGTTGGTCGGTGTGACGGAAGTGGAACCGCGTGCCGGCGACGCGGCGCGCGACAGGGGGAAATAATGCATGGGCGCCGGGGCAGGCTGGACGTCCGGCTCGACGCAGCGCTTGTCTGCCATCAAGCGAAAATTGATCCGGGGGAAGTGTCCAGTGCGGCCATTGAAAGTTCGCTGACCGCGCGCTGGGCCTTTACGAGTTATATGCGAACGAGTTAGTTTCGCTAGTTGCGCAGTTTGGTGCGCAACTTGACGGTGGAACAACGTTTCACTAGGCAGTAATATATATATATATATATATATATATATATATATATATATATATATATATATATATATATATATATATATATATATATATATATATACACGGATGTGGTGGCTGGCCGTTTTCGCAGGCTTCTTGCTGTGAGACGGGCAAAAAAAAAAACTGAAAAGAAAAAACGTGTGTGTGTCGTCCCGCGAGGCACGCCTTTCCTGACGGCTGCAAGCCTGCAGCCGTCAGAAGATGGGCGGCAAGCATGCCCATCTTTTTGCAGGCATGCCCGTTTGTGTTGCCTAATGCGCTCTGTACCTCCCGAACCAACCTAATTCGCTTATGTCAGCCCGGCTATAGGTTGTGCTCTGGTCCTTCGGAACCTGCGCGACATTTTCGCGCGCGTTAGCATTGTCTAGCAAGGTATACTATTTCGTGCCGTGCCGCAATTTCACGTATGCGTGTTTCGCCCATATGGAATGAGCGCACCGCGGCACTCGCGCGCTCGAATGCTCAGCGTCTAATAGCCACGCGGCTGTGTCAGTGAAGGCTGTGTTTTTGACTGCGGCTTCCGAGGCAAGTGTGGTTACGGTTGCCAGACCGGGACGAGGCGGCGATAAACCGAGCCATTGTCGGAGGAGGTCTGCTGGCGCGCGTTAATCCCATTGTTTCGCTCGCCGCGCTGTTACAGCCCCCCGAGTCTCCCCCCCCCCTTGTTTATCCGCGCGAGCGGGTGCTTCCCAGAAGAGCCTCGGCTGGTTTGTTCTGCGGCACCGCCGGCGGGGTAGCTCGAGGCCGTCACGCCGTGAAATTGCCGCACGCGCTGGCGTTGCTGCCTCTGCTGAAGGCCTGCGGTGCGCGCTGCGGGTGGCGCTGTGGTGGAGCGCGTGTTTACGCGTCTGGAACATTGTGTTGATAATGGGGCGCGGCGACAAGAGGCCCGCTCACCGCAGCCAGCAGAGGGAGAAATCTCATTTTGCGTCAGCAACAACTGGAAACAGCGTGTTCTGTCATTTCGTTATATGGAAGACCGGGAACGGTACTGACGTAACCTTTTAGCGCGATAGCGCTAAGGGCCCCGTGTCGCAGAAAACCCGACGTCGGTGTGGGCTCGCCGGCGTCGTTGGCGGAAGTAGTCATCCCGAACCACTCCGACCTGGCGGCCTTCGCGTGGCCCAAGGCGCTAGTGAACAAAAATTGAATTTCTCAAAGCAAGATCAGTCAGAAAAATGATAAAGTACGACTCAACCACAACTTACGGGCGTGATAGCGTCGGATTGTAATTTTAATATATGAGAAGAAAGCCTGATAAGCAGCCAGGGATCTTTGAAGGCTATAGCGTTCCACTCTCAAAGGCGAAGCTTAAGCGTCCTCCAATTAAAATTTTTTTTTGATGGCTAAGGGAGTCACCTGGGTGCATGAAATTTCCCACGAAACGGCAGGAGTCCTGCATTCATTTTTTTCTTGCAGCGACAACGTTACAGCGCGTGGTGGTGTAGTACACCGGTGTAGCGCAAGAGTTGCACAAACCTTCACGACAGTCTGTTTTCGTATCCAGACGCAAGCGTCAGCATGCTTATCCTTCAATCGTGGTATGGGTTTCGGAACACATTTTAAATGAATTATTAAATTTAATTCAAAACGGGATGGCTCTGAGGCTTACAGTACGGTGAGGGGTGCGGGGGTGAACCCAGCCGCCGAGGACAATGCCCCCGGCCAGCCACGCCAGTCTCCGGGGCAAAAATCCCACAGGGATTGTTGGTAGCCCGGTCAGCGCCGCGGGCGACTAGATCCACTCCTCCAGATTTTTAGCAGGGTCACGATTTAAATAAAATTTGCGATTGGTGAGCCGGTGAGGTTGACACATCAAACTTCTTCAATCTCTTCTTAAAGGTATGACGTTTAGTGAGAGAGAGAGAGGGTGAGGTTGAGAGCGAGAAAGAGAGACGTTGAGGAAGGTTTGATAAGGTTTGACGAGTGCCAAGAGGTCCGCACCATTAAGTGTCGCTGGCTACTACTCCTCACTGAACAAATAAAAGGAGGGAAACAGTGAGGACACCGAAGAGAAGCTAAACTCGTTAGCATATGGCATACGTGAAAATGGCCGCAAATGTGAATGGAGGGCAAATAATGTAGAGTACACGGACATGCAGAGACTAGCAGAGCTCCATAACGTGTTCAACACGAATGTGACGGAGTGTATAGTCACCACGTATCGAGACGCAGCCGGATATTTCTTATCTGGACGACTCGTGATCAGAACCACGGGATAGCTAAACTCTTGCCGACGTTGTCTACATGCACAAAAAAAAAAAAAAAAAAAAAAAACGTCGGAACAGGAAGAAGGCAAGGCATTGAAGGCCAGGAAGCGTTGATGGGGTGGGGAGCACTGTGGCGCGGTCCGGTCGTTACAGGTCTTCGGCACCAGCAACGCACCATTCCGCGACTAAAACTACTATAGTTATACCGAAGCATATATAACTATATGAATTTGATATATGATATATGAATTTATGCTTATGCGTTTGCGTGTTTATAGTTGTACCTATCAGACAAGCCAGTAGTTTTGTATAGTCTATTCCCAAAGTGGATACTTCCTTCTTCAATCTTTACTATCGGGGGCTGTTTCCGTTGTAGAGGCTTGAATCCCGTGGCGTCAAATAAATACCTTTTTGCTGCATGCCCGGTGCGAAGACCCGTAACGCTTTTGGCGGCTTAGCATAACTGCTACCTTTCCGTGGCCGGTCCTTGTTTGCGAGAAACGCACCGATAGATCCCGTTTAGCGCTCAGCCCTGCGTGCTGGCAGACTTCCAGAAGCGGCAAAGGGAAGCAAGCTTGTGCACGATTCACGGAGGTCGTGCAGCTTTAGGCAGCGCCAAAACAGAGGCACGTGTGTTGTGTCTACCGCGTGTCTGGCGCTTTTTGGACGATCTTGAACAGAGATGGTATACGCGCACATCCGTGGGTCCCGATGCTTCGGACGAAAAGCGGCTTTCAACATGCTGCTGTCAGCGACGTCAACAAGAGGGTTTCGATTGAAGCGCCACTGTATGAGAGAGAGAATAAACAACGCAGGAAAATAGGAAAATTATTTTGTAATGCAAATTAGAATTCATTCTATGATTATTTATGAAAGGGTCTTTTTTCTTTTTTTGTTTTCTTACCTACAGTAATGTAAACATAACGCTCCTATCGTAGGCACAACTGAACCCCCACCCCCGTGCAGGGTAGCCAACCGGTACTACCTCTGCTTAACCTCCCTGCCTTTCTATGCAATCTGTCTCCCGCTGTCTCCGCTTTTATTTACGACTTCTCGTACCGGACGCAGCTCACCTTCGTGGTCATGGAACCGCTCTCGAAAAACTCTTCCTCCCCGTGATTAGCAAGCAAGCAACAACAACAACAAGAATAACCAACAACAACAACAACAACAATAACCCTACAGAACGCAACACTATAGTAGCGTGTATGTGGCGTCTGCCGACAATACTGGCGTGCCATGTCGGCGTTCTTTCGCTGGGCGTGGAATGTTCCTCTTCCGATATACGCGCCCATCCTTCTCCGTAAGGACAAATGAAACGTCGTGGTGGACACGCTTTCCTACTTACAAGATACTGATTGCTTGGTGCCTCTGTATCGTGTTGGTGTTTGACCACACGTTTGCTCGGCCTTGGTGGCGCTTATCGTGGCGAATGGCCACCGCGGTGCTCGCATTACGCCGGTCTGAATCCCCGCGCAGATCGAAGAGGTGGGTGTGTACCGGATGTTGTAGCAGTTGTTCGGTTCTGGTGGGTCATTATACCGTCGCTAGACAAATGCCGTGCGTTGTTTGCATTGCTGGCCTTCGGTGTTGCCGGATCCCCAAATATTTGTCGTTTGTTCAACTCGGGTATTCAGTTTATGTCATTATATAGGATGCGTTCTCTTGACCGCATAGGAGACTCAACGCAGCATGTGCGGTGTTTTACCGATACGTTTTGGAGTTCACGCTGCGGCGCTTGCGACGTGTATTCTGCCAACTATCGGGCTGGGGAGTTATCCATCCCAACTCATTCGCCCGCATCGCCGCCCCCCCCCCCCCGCCCCCCCCTCTCTTTTTATTTTTATTTTGTTTTGAGAAACCATGTTTTGTTTGCGGCACTATAATAGTGACATCGCCCGACTTTCTGTATCTTTTCTTTCTAGATGAGTGTGTCTCTTATTCCACTAATTTAGATATGCGTTCACCAGATGCAGGCCAGAGGTTTGTGATTCAATAGGACTCTGAATACTAAATACTGAATCAGCAGAGCTGTTATTTTATTCATTTCGATGGAGAAGGGGGATTGTCGCCGGAAAAGATTAGTGCCAAACTTCTCTATATTGAATTTTGCTCCGAAGTCCCAGCGTCGTACGTCGGTATGACGTCAGATATTTCAACTTTGTTGTTATAATTATTATTATTGTTATTTTGCATATGGCATATTTTCGAAAATAATTGTTGGGACTTGGGAGAATAATTATTTGGTTCCTTCAGAATGAAATACACTCTGTCTTTGCCGATCAACAATTAACCACATCCCCGATTAGACGCAGTCAAAATCCATGAAGCCAAGGCGACATAGCGCGCCAACACTCGTAAGGCCGTCGTAACCACTCGGCCTTTGCTCTTGCTTCTTTTAGGCCTCCGCTAATGCTAAGCCTATAGTCATTTCACTGTTCCGGTATTCACGTTAATAGTTTGCAATCGATAAACTGCTGGATACTGGAAATCGCAATGGAAGAGTGGGCCTTACAGATGCAATGGACACGTAAATCAGAAATAAATTGGCACTTACAAAATGAAAAAGAACTAAAAATAAAAGAAAAATAATTCGCAGATGTACGCCAATATTAGCAAGTTATACATCAAAGGCAGCGACGCTGTAAAGCGAGTTCTCGTACGCCGTTCGGAAGTACTTGGAGTCTATTTGCTGGCTGTTCTTACGGATGACTCTTCACCGACGCTAGCTTTAGTCAGCCGCTCCGGGGATTCCACGTAGGCTGCGTTGTTGGCTGGTCTTGGATTGACAGATACGTACTGACCGCTGATATTGACACTTTACACTGACCAAGCTGTCCGCCCTATACATTCAAACGTCCTGCTGACCTCCAACATGGAGCCCGTATAAGATTACGTGAGAAACAAAAATTACAAATTACTGCCTAAAAAAATACCGCGCAACGACATTGCTTATTCAAGTTAGGTATACGGAAGGTAACTTTTTTATTGCGATAGCAATTATATGGACACTTCAACCGGATTTCTGCCGTCGGCGTCGCCGTCGCCCGTGAGGTTCCGTATAAAGTCCAAGGGCGATAAAATCGTCGCCGCGCGCCGTATGCGCGAGTGAAAGCGCGCGGGGGACGCGCGCTATCACGGAGAGCGAACGCATGGCGGAAAGCAAACGCGACCGTCGGGCGAAAGGCCGTGGGGGTATGGGAGGGAGGGAGGCGGGGCGCGCTGTGCTACTTCACCAAATGCTTATCTTGCAACCGGGCGCAAGGGCAACTGGCCACTCAATCTCCCACGCGAAAGCAAGAAAGCGGGAAGGCAGCGCGGGAGGGAGGGGGTGGGGCAGCTTCTCCTCTGCCAACAAATTCTCCTCTGCACAACTCCTCTGCACTTTGCCCGGCGGTGGCGGTCGCCCCCACCGTCTCTTATCTCCACACGGCTCTGACCTTTGTATGCACTGTGCATTCACCGCTCAGTTTCCGTTGAAACGATAGACCGCGCGAACCTTCGCCCGCTGCGGCGGCTGCGCTTGCTGCCAGCGTTTTTACAGTCGTTGTCTGCGGTCATTCAGTGTGATCTATTCATGTTTGCTTGTGCGCACTGACACCATGCTTGTTAATTCAGTTAGTAAGCGAATGTGTCCAAGTTTATGCAGCCGATAAAACTACTATCCCTACTCCGAATAGCTCTCTACTAATTTGCTATCGCAATTGATGCTTCGCCTTTGGGGCGAAACTGCGACATTTTTCGCTAATTGTCGAAAATTACGTTTCATAGCGAAAATTCGGGACTCAGACGCAGGTTGTGTTGCTGGCGTGACGCCGCCGCACGTCGGCTTGATGCGAAACTCCCCGTATACTGCTTCGCTGTAAAAGACCAGCAACACGTTTCGTTTATTGACGCGCGTCTTTTTTATGCGGTTCAGTTGTGTGTCGTGAACATTTTAGCTTTGTCTTAGAACAGGATCGATTTCTTCTACGTCCACATCAGGGTGATGCTTGGGCAACCTACTAAAACCCCGAGGAAAACCTCTTGATGAAGGTTCGCTTACCTTACAAGAGCATTTGACCCATCCGCATTTCGCAGCCATAAATCATCTCCCTCTTTCTTTGTGTGCTTGCCTTGACTGATGTGTGCAGTTCACGCTTCCGCAGTTGGTCAGCTGGCGGGCAACGTTTCTATGAGTACCGTTAGTCTGAGCCCTCATCCGTTCTGTTCCGTACCTCCTCATCTATTTACCGTTAGTCTGCTAGAACTTCAGCTGCGTTCCCGGTTTCGAATGGTTTGCGCAGGCTCCGCGGTAAAAGGATGGCATAGATATAGTGGCAATAAGAGAAAAATAACCAGTTCCTTTTTCTTTTTTTATTTCTCCACCTATATGTAGCTACACATTCGGTTGGTTTCATTTGGTCTTTTGTTCTGGACGCAGACCAGCCGGCCTGCCCATCAGTGCGCGTCCCACTTCTGGCATTTCAGCACAAGCTGACCGCATTGCTGCTTCCTCCCCTTTTTACGCGCGCGCGTAAGAGTATGCCTATTGCACCCCCCCCCCCCTTCCCCCCTGTGTGTGTGTGTGTGTGTGTCTGTGCAAGAGTGCAACGCTTCGAAGGTTTTCAGCTGTTGCGCGGCGCGCGTGACCAGCTGTGCAGAAAAACCGTTGTCGGCGGCAGACAGTCGGTATGCGGTTCTCGTCTGGCTGTTAGCGAAAGGGCAATGCCTGTTCCTCTCTAAGCTTTTCCTTCGACATTTTCCATACGAGTATTCCGCAAATAGTGGTGCTATCGCGCCGGCGCGGCTAGGCGATGCCGCCGAGCTCTCCTTGGCGGGATCTTATCTACTGTTTTTGACACGTGCACTCTCACACTGGTCAACAGTGGATGAAGAAGGAGAGTGTCGCCCTGGAGCCGACGTTCCGACTAGGGGAGTGTCATCGTCGGGGCTAGGGCGCTTCGATGCGCGCGCCTTCGCTTAACTCTATAGTTGGTGCCTTCTCCGGGCCGATGCTTATCTTGTTTGTGCATTGTCGATCAGTAAAGACCACACGACTAAACGTGTAGTCTATGCGTAGCCACGTGTTAAGGCGCGTGTAGTTTACATAAAGCCAACGTTTCGACAAGAGCACTTGTTGTCAGGGCCTGTTTCCGGCTTCATGGTTCCCTCGTTCGTTACTCTGTCGATATTCGAGCCTACAACTTCCTGTGACCTCTTTTAACTTATGTAATCTCTTAGTTACGGAGCGCTACCGTGGTAGAACGTGTCGTGGCTGCGTACTAGGTGTCGAAATAATCGCCTCAGAACTTTCTCTCCAACCAGGGAACGTGAATCGCTCGTTTCGTCACTGGCGATTTTGGGACATATCCACAAAGGAGTTGAACCACTTCAAACGGGATAGGGTTCAGTGACCGCTAAAAGCTGACCTGTGTTTGTGTTGTCATTGTATGTCTATTTATCCACCTCTGTTATATTTTTCGACAGCTGAGTTATAAGTCGTGATTGACGATGACGGTCGTTGTGATGAAGAACGACGATAAACTTGAGGAACTTCTCGTTTCAGATGCTGACGACACGAATATTTGAGAGAACCGCTGCTATGTTGCGCCAAGGCTCACACAGGGATAGTTCAACGTACTCGAAGTTTGACGAGTTGTGACTATTACGGCTAGCAGACTAGGAACAAAGACATGAAGGTCTACTTCGTACTGCCTGGTATATTAAGGCGAAAGGGGTAGGTGTCTACGTTGGCGGTGTCTTTGCGGTGGCCTTAGCGAAACTGCGCTGTGACGAAAAATGACCGATGCCGCAAAGAGTAAAAACGCACCTAAAATGCTCGGATTGACGCCACATTTCTCAGGGAGGTTCCTGTAAACAAAGTAAATTAGTGGCGTTGAAAAGAAAATTCGGCACATTTCGGTCTGGGTGGGAATTGAGCCCGGGCCTCCGCGGTGCGAGACGAGGACGCTTCCTTCAAACCACGGCTGCTCCACGGTTCTGGCTTATTGAAGGTGTGCCTAGTGCGTGCCTTAACGCACATGCACGTCACGTGATCATAGAGACACGCGTTCGTCGTCGTCTTCTTCCACAGCTGGCAGGCTTTCGCCTTCACGTGTTACTAGCGTGTAACACTTTTTTACTGGTATGCTGGACATACTCGTAGAATCAGGGACAGTTATGTCGCCTTCTAGTAGAGAGAAAATAAGTGCTGGCACTTGCAATACTAACCCCCGTATTCAGAAATGCAACTTCGCTTCAAGTCCATGCTTGACTTGAGTTAAATGACTCCTATTGTGAACGTGCCGAAGCAAACGCAGTGAGTGTCCATGGCATGTTCACGCCAGGCGTCCTTTAAATCAAGTCAAGCATGGGCTTCAAGCTAAGTTGCATTTCTGAATACGGCGGTTAGTGAACTTCCCGCGGAGGAAATTCGACGAAGCGCATGTAACGACATGAATATGTTTCTAGACAATTTGCAGTCCTGCAGGGCCGTAGAACGCAGCCCCCCCCCCCCCCCCCCCTCCCATACACACTGCGCTCATTGGCTGTTCCACCGTCTTTTGTATTAACAGAGCATTAAACATGCTGTTTGGTTAAAATCTGCCTCCTAAGCTACCGCGATCAGATGTGGTAACGAAGCAGGCCGAATGCTACTAAAGCAGGCCTAGTACTATAAATGCCACGTGGGCACGAACCGTATTGTTGCAAACAGGGAGGACTCGTATACAGGACTTGAAGTTTTAAAAAGAAAGACATTGTAGAAAACCACTCTCAGGGAGAAAAAAAATGTGAACCTGAAATATCGCCTGGAACAGTGATCTGTAGCTCGACGATGGCGGCATGCGACTATGTACGAGTTGTCCGCAAGGGCCATACACAGTAGACCCCAAGCATTATCCCCTCACGCTGCGCTAGAAGTCCTCCCCTTGCCATGTTTCGCTACTTTCTCGTAGGTCAACAGAACAAAGTGACAGCGCGCGCCTAATTCTGCATTCCTATGGCAACGCGTCCTAAATCGAATGCGACAAATGAACGTTCGCCGAGTTGGCTTTGGAACTTGGTGCTGTGCGCGTACGGGCAAGTATCGATTCTCCAGCGCTAAAGAGGACGCTCTCTCACTCGCTGCCTGTGTCGGGTGTTCGATTCGAGCTCGTCGTCCTTGTTGGTCTCTGGTGTGGGCGCTTGAGAATCGAACGGCATGCGTGTGCCTGATTGTTTGTTCATCGATTCAACCTTACACCCCCGTCGCTCACACACGCACACGCACGCCGGCACACACGCATAACACGCAGACACACAGCGCTCGCTCGCTCGCTCGCTCGCTCACTCACTCACTCACTCACTCACTCACTCACTCACTCACTCACTCACTCACTCACTCACTCACTCACTCACTCACCCACCCACCCACCCACCCACCCACCCACCCACCCACCCACCACTCACTCACTCACTCACTCACTCACTCACTCACTCACTCACTCACCTCACTCACCCACCCACCACCCACCACCCACCCACTCACTCACTCACTCACTCACTCACTCACTCACTCACTCACTCACTCACTCACTCACTCACTCACTCACTCACTCACTCACTCACTCACTCACTCACTCACTCACTCCTGTTTGCTCGGCAACGTCCGCTTCTAAACTGCGGCGTTTTACTCATCTTCTTTAGAATGGCAGAAGGTCGAATCTCTCTCTCTCCCTCTTTCTCTTTTTGCGGATCATGTCTATCAACTGTCCTAATACGGAGTCAGCCTTTATTTTATCTCAATATCCCAAAGTAAGCGAGAAAATCAGGTCATAAAATTACACAGTGATGGTGGCACCGTTGACTTTCCAAACAGCCAATGACTTTCGTTGCTTCATTTGTTGTCATGTCTGTCGTTCTGGCACCCCGAAAGACGCGACATAGCAGTGTACTCTCCTTTCTTCTTCTTTTTTTTTTTCAGGTTCTGGATTTCGATTTCAGCGCCAGTCACATCGCTTATTGTGCATGCAGGCGACGTCACAAATTTGTGGCTCGCGCGCGAAGAGTGAGGTTGGCCTTTAGCTGACAATATTTCTCGTTTAATAAGTCGCGCATTTCACCGCACTGCAATAAGGTTCGAGTCATCTTGAATTTTATTCATTCCTGTCGCCACAGTCGCGTGAACGAGTTATTACGATGTCGCACTTCTGGCTTTTTCTGCCGACTTTATCGAATCGATCCTCACTGAACCTATATAGCGTCTCTATAAGCACGTTAGGGGCGTCTTAATCAGTTGAGGTTTCTTGTAGCCTATACATCGGTATTCTTTATAAATGCCAATAATTTCTTGGGGAACATTTGCCGCTTTGAGCGTATCTATCTATCTATCTATCTATCTATCTATCTATCTATCTATCTATCTATCTATCTATCTATCTATCTATCTATCTATCTATCTATCTATCTATCTATCTATCTATCTATCTATCTATCTATCTATCTATCTATCTATCTATCTATCTATCTATCTATCTATCTATCTATCTATAATCTAGCCGCCTACGTCTTGGTGCTGGCATGGTCGTTTCGTTAACTCAGTAGGTACCAAAATTGGCACAGTATGACAGCAGTGTTTATATATATATATATATATATATATATATATATATATATATATATAAGTGTGAAACAGACTGTACAATGTATGCATCGCTTTATCTAGCGGAAATCACTTTGCTTGGAGCAGAAGCTGCAGCCGATGTCTTCGTCGCCGGTGGAGGAGGCGCGCAGCTTCGCGGTCGTCGACTGGCCCGTCGATCGTGCGGCGGGCGGTGCGCCGGCCGAACTGCCGTCTACTTTGGACACCTCTCGCGCGGCAGACGTTCTACGGCACTGGAGGCCGGTTCGCCGTCGGTATACATTTGCCGCTAGCGTAGATGTGCCTTAACCGGAAGTGGACAGTGTTTTGAGAATGGCGTTGGCGATGACGTATGTCACGTGACATTTGGGGGAGCACTCAGCGACGAGGAGAGTAGCGAAGGAAAGAGCGAAACGAGCGAGGGCCGTGTTTCGATCATCAAACGTGTGTAACTCCGATATTACGGCACCATTTCGAAAAATTCCTGCGGCTACGTGTTCGTTGTAGATTCGTTCACAACTGCAACACCACAACTAAATTTCGACATCTGGATGGTTTAGGGGCCCTTTAATGTTGAGCAACTCAGTTCACCGCTGCGAAAACGAGTGCAAACCACCTGAGGGCATTGATCGCGTTCTCTGTCACAGTCATCGCTTTGCCACCGTGCGGTTAGCAGCCAAAGCTTTATCTTGTATATGTGGAAAAATAGAAGCTAGTGATTCTTTTAGGGCCCTAAAACAAAAGTGAAAATGCAATTCAAAGCACGAAGGGCCTGCTGTTATACTTGCACAAGTGAGGTCTTATTCACTTTTGATTTTTAACAGCGAAGCTGTTCAAGCTAGCAGTAAAAAGTATGGTGTTTCACAGAAAGCCAGCCGCGCCGTAGCTATGACAACCCGTGTCGCCGCAGCTGCTAGAACACCTGGCGCAACTTACCGCCTGTGTATTGCGCATGCGCTGACAGCGAACGCGTTTCCTGCATTCGCGCCGGGGAAACGCGGGCGGCGTCGGCAGCAGCTCGGCAGTAAAGGCTTTACTCGGCAGCAGCTCGGAGACACTGCGCGCAACCGGTTTCCGCCGCCGCGCTGAGATCTGCGCATGCGCCGTGATAGCGATTGAATCTGCGCACGCGCTGACCTTCAGGCAACAGTAGAGTGTACTAGACCATATTCTAGTACACTCTAGGCAACAGCTATGTAAGCGTGGGCGCGGCGCCGCTCGATCAGTAGAAGCCATAGGGCGCCCAAATATAGTTCGTATTCCCGAAGAAGAGGCCGCGCCTTGCGATAAATTCCGGAAAATGCTGGGGATGACTTGGTATAGTGCTTAGCCCAGCCCAAAAGCCAGGACTAGTTAGGTGCCCATCAGCTCCGCTGTCTCTTTAGCATTGCGCCTCCAGTGCGAGCTACGCTATTTTTTTTTCTTAGCCATCCGAACTTAGTTTGTATTCTTAGCTTTCTTTCTTTCTTTTTTTCTTTTCTCTTCTCCTCCTGCAGTATTATTATTGCGATAGCAATTATATGGACACTTCAACCGGATTTCTGCCGTCGGCGTCGGCGTCGCCGTCGCCGTCGCCGTGAGGTTCCGTATAGATAAAATCTTCGCCGCGCGCCGTATGCCCGAGCGGAAGCGTGAGGGGACGCGCGCTATCACGGAGAGCGAACGCACTCAATCTCCCACGCGCAAGCAAGGAAGCGGGAAGCCAGCGCCGGAGGGAGAGGGGGGGGGGGCGCACTTCTACTCTGCCAACAACCGCGCTCGCCGCTCGCTCGCACCGTCGCTTATCTCCACACGGCCCTGACCTTTATGCGCCGTGCATTTGCCGCTCAGTTTCCGTTGAAGCGATAGACCGCACGTAACTTCACCGCTGCGGCGTATGCGCTTGCTGCCACCGTTTTGACAGTCGTTGTCTGCAGTCATTCAGTGTGATCTATTCGTGTTTGTTTGTGTGCGCTCACACCACGCTTGTTCATTCAGTTAGTAATAGTCGGGCCACATTTTCCAACGCACTCTACACATGAAATGCTGCCCGGATCGGCAGTGCAGCGCTACATGTGTGTCCCTTCGCACGCGCTGCCCACGGGAAGCGCTTCTCATCAACACCACCGTTCACACGCGCCTTCTCGTGGTCATCGAGTCGCTCTTCATGTCGGTCTACTTACGCCGCAGCACACCTGCTTACTTAATCAGCTCATGTTTACTACAATTCATATTGCTACCAAAGCCGCTCACCTTACTTCGTATGACATTGCTGTGTTGCTATCGCATTCATTGCTTCGCCCTTAGGGCGAAACTGTGACATTTTTTTACTCTTGATGTCATCCACTTCATCCGAAGTAGCAAGCCCAGCACATAGCAGCGCTGACATCTTCAGCTTCCATCAAACTGTTTCTCTCTCTCGGCCGACTGGCGTATGCCACAACCGTCGTACGCACAAGACGATTGCGTTTGTTTCCCCCTAGGACTACGAGTTGTCTCCCTAAGTATGAGACTCCGCAAGCGCTAGCTGTCCGGATCCTAGCAAGCAATGAGATTGCGGGACCTAAAGGAACAGTTACGCTCTCTCTCTAGCCTCCGGGGTTCGCAAAGATTCGGCGGCGCATTCAAGTTTGCGCGCTGGCGAGATTTTCACGAAGATTAGTCGCGTGGCGTTCGTGCTTTTAGCTCAGATCGTGCTCCGCGGGTAAGGTGGAGTACACGCCCATTCGCCATTGTGGAGGGAGGTATAGGAAGTGGGGAAGACAGGAGGAAGGGGGAGAAGGGAGAGATAATTATTGAAAGCGCAGATGTTTCTGTCGACGAGTAGCGTGCAGCTTTTTGCCTGATATACCTTGCTTTCGAGAGGGGATTAGGGAGAACCCTCGTATGCGCAGCAGTTTTAGAAGGGTCGCAGGAAAGCATCTCGGGAAAAAAGTAAAAGTCAATCGAGAGATTGCGCGGAAATTAAAGGCACCGAAGAGGAAGGTAATGACAAATGAACGATGGGAAGCTGTCTTTAAGAAGCTTTAAGCGGCAGCCTTTGAAGCGCCGATGTTCTTAAGTGGTTCGACATCCTTTACTTCAGGAGAAAACACTGGTAGCAGGGCACGCATGATCAGCCTTAACTTTTGCATGTTCAAGTTATGTTTCATGACCATTTGTTTCATTTCACGATCGCGATTTGGTTCACGTTACGAAAAGCGCCTGCTGCTGTTTAACTAGTTATAAGGAAAATGGCTGCACTTCCGACGCTTAGAAAGGGCAATTAATGCATCTAGGGTGAATTAGTTGCTTGGTTTCAAGTGAAATCACACAATACACTACGGGGATAGGTCAAGAATTGTGCTGTTTAGGATGAGGCAAGGAAAACGGAATTTTAAGAAAAGAACGAATGATTACGGTGGTTTAGGGAGGAAAAATTGAATGTGAGAACGCGAAGAGGAAGATGCGAAGAATGAAAGGCGAACAACGGAAAAGATGGAAATATTAAGACGAAGCGCAAAGGAATAAAGACAAATGAAATAGGAGCACATTGTCGATTGGAGGAAATGGGAAAAAGAAACCATTTTCTCCGAGAATGCTGAGCCATGCATATTGTTTCTAGGAGGAGACAGGTATTCCTTTGACGCTAAATCAGACAAAACTAACAAAACTGATAAACAAGCAAACAGACAGACAATAGCACAAACTTTTGACCAGCGGCCGTGCTTTGACGTTGTATTTTGATGCTCGGATCAAGGGTCTCCACGTGTGGTTTCCATTGTGAATGGGCCACAGGCGAGTGGTTTCCCGTTATATTGCTGGTAGGCATCGTTGCGCGTCCGCACCATATCACTTTGCCCCCTAAGGGGGCTACCCTATACAATCCCTCGGGGTAAGTGAGAAGCCAAATAATGGGGGACCAATAACAGAACAACGACGCACCCATCCAACTCGCGCTGCTTTGTGCTCGCCGCTTTCAACGGCATCGACTTTCAAACAAACCGGCGTCGCCCACAGTCCACCTTCTTCCTTTTGGCAGCCCCTTTGTTTCTGTTTCTGTATTCCTTCTTTTTTTTTCTTTGTGATCATTGTACGGCTTTCGTAATCTCGGTTTTTACTTCGCTGCTTTTATTTGTTTTGGCGGCGTATTTTCTTATCGAGTTTGTTACACTAACGGCAGAGGTATCTGGCCACTTCGGAGGGGCATTGCCGAGAAGCCCCAAATGGAAGCAGCCGCCCAGTCGCTTGCGACTGCAGGTCGAAAGTGCGCCAGGCCGGAAGGACGCCAGGGCACCGGCAACTCTGCGCCGCTGCGAAGGCTCGCGTGCGCGCGCAACAGGGTGATGGCGGCACCCCTCCCTCACTTCCCCTCGTTCTATCTTCGTTCCAAAGCCAAGCTAGGCTAAAATAGAAAAAAAGAAAGAAAGAGAGAAGCCAACCTCGGGGTGTATCCGCTTCCTTCCTGGCGCCGACTCGCTGTCACGAGAGCTGGTGGGCCGTTCGGCGCTATCAGCCCACTCGCCCTCCTCGTGTAATGTATAATAAGGCGAGTCGTGGGGCTTCAAAAGACCCAGCCGCTATTACCGCGGAGGAAGTGACGTGGAGACGGCAGCGTTGGGCGCGTTTCGCTAGCGGCACGAAACGACCGATGCATATTAAAGAAGAACAAGAAGAACGGCTCCATAACCTCCGGATCCAGTGACCCTCTATGATCGCACTTGAATCAAATGCGTTTTTGTGTACATATTCTAGTATGATTAATAGTTTGTGTTACTAGGGGTGAAGGTTGTGCCCATATACATTTTATGTTTATTGAATTCCGATTTAGCAGCTGTCACGAAACACGGTGATCGTGGCAAGTTTTTTGGTGGTCTGTGTTTTCCGAAAGTTCAGCGTGGAGGAAGAGGGGGCAGGGAGAAGGTTGAATATATTTAGAGGGCGTTCACAAATAGGCATTTATGGAGCTAGTTGGTCGATGCCTAGTGTTATGGCTCCATAACCTACTACGCGGGATAGGCCATGAATCGGGTGATATTAGAGTTTTTAAAAAAAGAAGAAAGCTTATGAGGAATTGTGCAAATAAAAAGAACAATAAAGCGACAATCGTATTCGTTAATGAATGATTATGTTAAAAGGAGTTTAATTTTCTGAACCCTTAATATGAGTCTCTCTTTCGTGTCCCGCTAACACATAATTCTTCGTTTTCTGCAATAACGAGAGCCATTAGGGGCGCTCAGCTGACGGTGTTTGTGATTGTGGGACCAGAATTACACCCGCGCACGTAAAAAAAAAAAGAAGAAAGAAAAAGACATGCTGGAATTGCTAATTACATTACAACAGTAGTTGTTGTAGTCGTTATCCTGAATGTCTGCGGAGCATACCCACAGCGGATCAGCCATGAATACTGCGGTTATGAGAAATGAGCAAAGACGAGATGAAAAAAAACAATTTGAAGTTGTTGCTTATACATAGAAATTCTGGTGGCAGAAATAATTATGGGGTAGAAGTTTCGTCGTCGTTATCCTCCTCCTCCTCATCGTCATCATCATCATGAGAAGAACAAGGTAGAGGAAGAAGGAGCAGAAGAAGAAGATTAAGCACGAGCATTGTCGGAGGCTCGTATTGCTCCGTCTGCGTTCTGCGGTGGTTTCCAAGAGCCGGAAGAAAACCAACCGTTGAAAGTCATCATGCACCGGATGGCCCGTCTCATTCGAGCCAGGCCAAAGTTGAGGGACTTGTTTACCAGCGAATATTTTGACTGCAACGACGCCTTCGGACACGGTACGTTCCAGAAGCGGCTGATGCTGCTCTGTGCGCTCGGTGCTTTCTTGGCGAACACCCACGCCTTGACTCTCCCGTTGATCTCAGCAGGCGTGCAATACAGATGCAAGCAGCAGTACGACAATGATTCGGTAGCCGCCGCGAAGTACGCGAGCGCCGCTCACGAAGCCGGCGGACAGATCGGACGCTGTCTCGTCTACGAGGACCCGGACGACCCTAAGGACTCGCAGACCGTGCCTTGCCAAGAGTGGGAGTACGACGAAGAGTTCGCGAATAGGACGGCTGTGAGTAAGTGGAACATGGTCTGCGGAAGAAAGGCACTCATCACCATCATGTATGCGATTCAAAACGCCGGACCCGCTGTGTTCGTCTTGACAGCCGGACATTTCGCGGACACCATGGGCCGGGTGCCCGTGCTTCTGACGGCGGTTGCGGTGCTCTTGGTCTCCACAGTTGCGATTTGCCTCGTAAATGACTACGCAGCACACGCGGCACTCAAGTTCTTTAGCTCGGGCAGCGCAATACTGACCCTGACCACCTCCGCCATCTCCCTCTTCGAGGTTACGATCCACGACAAGAGGCCGCTTAGCATAGCCGTGAGCATCACGCTCGGTCTATTGGCCGCCGACGCGTGGTACTTCTTGTTGTTGCCTTGGAACCTGCGCTGGGAACGAAAGCTGTGCGTTTTCATCCTGCCAGCCTTGGTTCTGCTGCCGGCTTTCCTGACGGTTAACGAGTCGCCTCGCTGGCTAGTCGCTAACGGGATGTACGACAGGGTCGAGCAAGTTGTCATCGCCGCTGCAGAAAAAAACCACTTTCCCTTGTCGAATGCAGCGTGCCTGGTTGATTCGCTCAAGGCGGACGGGACCAGGAAGCTCGATCGCCGAAAGTCCACGTGTGCCGAAGAACTACTGAGCATGTTCTCCATCCGACGGCGTGCCCTCGTCTTGTGCGGCTGCTTCTTTTCCAACTCGTTCGCCCTGTATGCCATCACATTCTCCAAAGGGCAACTCCATACGCCGTGGCTTCCGTTCATCGCGTTCACGTACAACTCCACGGTCTACGCGGTGGCGCACTTGCTGATGAGAAGGTTCGCCATGCTCACAGTGATCACCGTGCTGTTTGCCGTGCTCTGTGTCGTGCAGTGCTTTCTCTGCCTGACCGTGCTCAGCGAGATGGACGTCGCCACGGAGGCCCTGCTGCAGGCGAACATAGCGCTGTACTATTCTGGCGCCGTCGTGTGCTTCGTCTACGTCTTGGAGCTGTTTCCGACCGCACTGCGCGCAACTGCCGTCGGTTGGACACTCGCCTGCGGTCGCCTCGGAGTCGGATGCGCCCTGTTCTCTTCGTTTCTCACGGACACCGGCCTCGAGTACCTGGCGCCGGCTACCGCAGGCGTCCTGCTCTTTGCGTCGCTGCTGACGCTGCGCGTCTTACCGCCCGCCACGACGATCGAGTGCACTAAGATGGTGACCCAGGGATTGTCCGTTCAGACCCAGCAGAACATCGAGCTCATGAAGGCCACGCTCGAAACGCGGCTCGGTGAGCGCAGGAAGACGAAGACTTCTAGCGATAGCGGAAGCAAGTCGAACTCGAGCCGCAGTCGCCGTTTCAAGAGCAAAGATTGACGCGAACTATTCTAGCGACGCAAGCCCCGGCTCTCTTGACATCTTTCACGTACTGCGAACACTACGTGTGAGGCACTATATTGCTAATGAATGCCATTCGAAGTAGGGCATTATTTTTTTCTTTCAGTTATTCAGTTTTGTTTTCGAAAGCGTTCAAGTTTCTGAATAGCATCTTTTTTTTCTCCTCTATTGTTAGACGCAAGCCGAGACTAGCCGAAATATTGATGAGCTGGTGTTTTACTATGGTTCTATATATAGCTTTCTGTGAACATTCGTATGTATAATGCTTACTTTTGCGATGCTCAACGGGCTACGTTGATTAAGCTATGACTATTTCTCGCGCGAGAATATACGGCGAACGTAACTGAAGCTGGAATAAAATTAACTGAGCCTATCCTTTAAAATGCGGTACTTTCTGCCCACCGTTTACTACTAATGTGCAGCTGTTTTATTTGCCCACGCTGTGTCCACGCTGCTTTATTTGCCCATGGCTACTTTTTTTCAGTATACTTTTTTGAACTAATTTCGTCCTTGTACATGGCCACTCGAAAAAAATAATCATGAGCCGTTTCACTCTGTGAAGGTGGATGACCAGCGAAGCTGTTCAGCACGTTGGCGCGTTACTCCTCGGGAGTCCGGACTATACGCGGCCTTCCCATTACGACGACAGAAGAGAAGTGAAATTCAAAATGGAGAAGGGAAACTTGTATTTCTGCTTTTTACATACATTCGCGTGGACGACGGGATCGCCGCCCCGAGGAGCCGGAGGAAACTATAGACACGCATGACCTTTCGACGGCACCGCCACCACGGGAGAGCTGAAGGAAAGGAAACTAAATACGCAAGCGCTTGGAACGCCGACGAAGAGAGGGCAGTGCGAACGTAGTCATGGCAGACGTGGGTCGCACAGCGGCAAATGGTCCTGCAGTGGACATAAATAGGCTGTTGATGATGATGACTAATCTACTCAAAATTAATATGCGAGGGACGCCGACGAGCCAGCTGTGTAATAAGTTGACGACGAACGCGCGAGCAGTGGCATGACCGCTTTCGTGCGGGACCTGAGCTTTTGCTTACGCACACGAAACATCCACGTAACCCTAGCCATAAACAGCTTCGCTGTAAAAGACATCCGACGTGGGAAAAGGATCATCTCGCGTCCTCAAGCCGTGACTTTGAATGACGACGCAGCGGCCGCTTTGCGCGAGCGAGCATAGAATACTCGGATCGGATGCCGACAAACTGTGTTTCCTGCCGGGCACATCTCGTGCACCGTGTGGACCTCAGCACCCGATCATGCACAGCCTCCGTCATGGCGTTTGAGAGCGCTGTAGCAAAGAAAGCGTTGCAAGAAAGAAAGCGCGAAGTAAAAGAAAACGTTCACGGTATGGTACTATAGATTCGCGTGTGTTACCCCTTGAGCAGTCGAGCTCTAGCGCTATCTCTCAAACCCTAAATCTGCCCTCGGGAATGAGGTCTTCGTGCAGCAGCTGGGCGAGTCAAATGAACTACGTTAATTAATGAATCTACGTTGACCTAGACGCCGTGATCCGACGCCATACGGTGCCCTACAAGAAGCCTGTGTTCACTGCTGCCGGGGATTCCGCTACAGCCGCAGAAAGAAGACTATATACGTGAAGCTAAAACTGCCACTCAACGAGCAGATTCGCTGCTTATAACGTACCACAACATTTCGTACCTTTGGGGACGTTGCAGTACTCGCCGTAGGCGGTTAAATATACAGTTAAGCGACAAGCAGTCATCTTAAGTCTATAGTTCCGAGTTCTGGTGAAGCCGGCAAGGAAGACAGCTTCGCGGGGACATCCAAGTCGAGAACGATCGACGCAGGCTGCTTTTACACTGCCGCGCACAGGAACGCGTGGTCACGGTTTCTTTTGCTCGTAAAGTAAGCTGCATACGCGGTCTGTTTCTTACGTTCACACGCGAACGTTAATATTTGCCTTTCCTAACTTTTTCCTTCAGTTTCTCTCGGTGCCAGATGACATCAAGTAGAGACGCTTGCCAAATAAGTTATAATACTTGGGCTTGAAACTCACTCGAAAGTGGAAAAACACAACGACTCTCGCAATTACATCTGTTTTTCTCCCAAGCACATAAAAAACCCCCGGGTCGCGAGGACGCCTGCGTAGAAACCCTGCGAATGCGGATGTCGTATACCAGCAACGCCCCTCTGTGAGCTTCTCTGGTTGCGGCTGCAGCGCTCGTATTTCGCGCTGTTCAGATCAGCGACAAGGCAGTATAACGCCGAAACCCGAACACTTTTCTGGTTACAGCGTATACGTCGTTGCAGGCGTGTGCAAGGCAATACCGCGGCGCGTTACTCAAGAGCCTGTCACGGTGCTGGTGACGACGGTGGGAGATGCGTTTCCATGGTATATGAGATCCCGACTGCGTTGTCCAATTCCGGTGGCGTTCTCTAGCTCGCGCTGGTGGTTAGGCTATGCGGAGGCCGCCGATCACGTGACGGCTTTGTTTGTTTATTATGTGCAGAAGTCTGAGCGTAGCCGGTATGCTTTGCGTTTTGAGACAACGGGCGAGGATTTTGCAACCTTGACGCTGGCACTGCCCGTGCACTTTCATGATAAATTGCACGCAACATACTTTAATCGACATTTATTTCGTGCGGTCTAGCTCCTTCCTTCTCATGGCGCGAAAATGATTTATTGAACGCTGATTAGGAGCTTTTTATTGCGATAGCGATTACGTGGACACTCCAAGCAAACTTTCGCCGCCGACATCACCGTGGGGTGTCCGCATATATTTAGGTATAGGTATACGCTATATGCTTATCCATGCCGTAGATGGCGGGTTATGTTGCTACGCTATTCAATCACCAAGTTAGCTCAGACCAGGTCTTACGTTCTTGACTAAATTTATTCCTCAGAACTTTGAGAATGGCAGCCCACAAACAAACATCATGAATCATAACACTCACAGCGCATGCTTTTTATCCTAAATCTTCTCACACTATTAAATATTCGACGCGCAAAACAATATCAGTGCTCAAATCTGAAAGTGATGTAGTTCTACTGGCGCGGCTCCTTACGGGCAGCGTAGTGGTGCCTGTGGGATGTCATTACAGGCCCTATACACGGCGTGTTCGCGATTTTAAGAATGCCAGAAATATTGTCGCACCCGCGTATGTCGCGGCCGCGTTAGTCGGACCCGCGTGTAAATTGAACACCGTCCGAGTAGTTCAAGCGGAACGCTATAAACCTTGATATCGCAGTCAGTGCTTCGCCCTTTGGGCGAAACTGCCATTCTTCTTTAACTACTCGCACAGTTGAAGACATTTGTTTAACGTCCCTAAATAAATCGCATAAGCGACGGACAATGGCGCACGCCTTCGTTTCTTTCTCACAAGAAACAGCATATTTTTTTCTTCCTACTTAACGTGCGCATAAAGCACGTCACCTCTCTGCACAGTTCTCGGTTCTCTTTCTTTAGCACCGAATAGAAAAAATAAAACGTTCAGACCAGCGGCACGCCGCTGTGTGGTGCGCACTACGCTCCATTTTATAGCGTGCGCTTTCTTTTTAATATGAATTTTCTCTCTTTCAATAGTCGGCGTCATTCCGCGCGGGCTTAACGGCTTTAAACCCGGCCGCGCTGACGGCAGTCGCTTGCTGCTTAATGGCGGCACAGCCCGACCTCATGCGTGATGTTGGCGCCGGGGGCGTGGGTCTCGCGGCTTTCGCCAGGGCCACCGGCGCGCGCCGCACGCATTCATTCCCAAACCACGGCCCCCGCAGATAGCGCGTATAGGCGCCCCGCTTTGAAAGCGAGACCGGGAGGACGAGCTGACGTCACGGCTTCTGTTTGTTTACCTGGCAGCCCCGTGCTGGCTGGCCCACCCCTGGAGAATGGAGCCGAGGAAGGGACCAAGCGCGCCCGTCTCGAATCGATCGCCCCGGGGCCGACCACCGGCTTTCTCTTTCTTTCTTTTCTCTCGTTCTTTCTGTGTTTTCCCGTGAGACGATTCCCTTTAGGAACACACTGCCTCCTCTCCCCTCCCGGTCTCTTCCGGCATCGCTCCTGATGCTCCTGATTTCTCGCTGCGCGCAAGCGCAGCATTCTCAGTCGGTGTACGAGACAGCAGGGGGCTAAACGAAAGCAAGCTGAAAGCCTTCGTGGTCGCCGCCGTCGCCTGGCGAGCTAGTAGTGCTGACTCGTAATTAGTGCCGCAGCGCCACTTATAGACAGTGTCAGAGTGGAAGGACGCGCCGGCAGCGTTTACTCGCACAACTGAACTCTCTGTACGGGAACGAGATGTATATATATAAGGCACGACGCACGATTGCGTAAACAGTGAATAAAAAAAAAATTAAGAGTGAAAGGTAATCGCCGCTAAGGAATCGTTGTTTTCAAAACAAGATATTACACGCTGTTTTATTGTGCACGAAGTGCAATAATCCCTGATTATAATTAATGTACAATGCGCGGTTACCCAAACAATAAATTAAAAAAAAAAACAGGAAAGAAAAAGACAAATGCTTTTGCTGTCAAAACGACACTATGCGTTATTTTCTTACGCACACAATTAAGCAAGCGCTGAGGTTTAAAGCATTCTGTATTTTTCTTGTATACAAGTCGGACGTTAGAAGTACGTACATTATACCTAATAAATGTACGAGTTCACGAACGAAATACTTAAGAACATCGGTAATAAGAATCTAAATTATTCGACCATGCAGGGAGCTGAAATATTTGAAATCTTCTCAGGGGCTTTTCCTTATGCTTTCCCGCCGTTCCGAGAGCAACGAAATTTGGCATTACAAGGAGAACAGATGAGAAGACGATGGCAATGATGGATAAGAAGACGTAGAACAAGAATTCGTAGAATCATATTAAAAAGGAGACGACGACGACGAAGAAGCAGACGACCAAGCAGAGAAAGTAGAGGAGGACGACTGATTCCATCCACCCAGATTTATCTGTTAATGTTTATCACATTGAGGCAAGTATTTTAATGGAAAGCAAGATGTCGATTTGGGCTTGTTGTCATTCAAGTTTTATGAAGCGTAACGGGCGAAGGCCGTAAGGTAACGCACAAATATTTGTGTTCTACCTTCCTGTCCTTGCCGTTGGGTTTTCAGAAAATCTCTACAGAGACTTCAAGTGACTCTGCCCGTTTCTCGAACCTACCCCGTATACGAGTGTGTACGTGGCGTTGCTTTACTCTTCGGCAAGGCGTGTAGGTACGCTGCGTTGCGACCTGTTGCTCCTAGTCTGAGACTCTTAGGCGACGTTGTGTCATTTCTGCCGGAGGGAGCTACACGTCGCATGTGCCGTGCTCCATAGTGAAGCGGCTAGGAAGGGTAACTTCTGTTAGCAGTTTTCGTACTCCGAAAGCTTTCTGTGGCGCCTGTTGCGTTCGCATACTTTTATAATTCCTTCCTTACAAACTTTTGCTTCCAGTAATCGTCATTTTACTAACACACCCTCGTTTCTATTTCATTACTTGTTTTTCTGCTGGCTCCCATGAAAGGATCTTTTCTCTGAAATGTTTTCATGCGACACTCCACCACGAAAAGTGAAAAGCTTCGAGTTGCTGACAACAGCTCACGACCGAACGCGTAGCCGCAACATTTGTATTGTTTCGTGGTAAGCACCATTATCAGGGAGCCTAGCGCTGGGTACCTGCACCGTAGCTGGCGGACGATGAGGCAAAATGGCTAATATTTCCGCGTTTTTCTTTCTTTTCTTTCGTTAGAGAGGGAGGGGGGGGGGGGCTGTTGAGGACGCTATCGACAGCGACGAAATTGTTGGTGCTGTAGAAAGTGGCACATTTCTGTTGCAAAGTTTAGAAAAAAAAGATTGATTAGTGTAAACATTCTGCGCAGCGACTCGCGCGAATTCAAGCGTTCTTACGTCTTTTTCAGTGTCGTAAGTACTGGCGAACGGTGGAAACGCGGAACTTTGGCTTCTTGCATGTGCACGGGTGCGTTGCGGCGGTGCCACAAGCTCTTTCAGGGGGCGTTCGATGTTCGACTGGACTTTGCTGCAGTTGCATACTTTTCTTTGAAGCATCTGCAGGAAGTGTAGTCCTTGCCAGTTTCCGGAAGGCTAATTTCACCTTTTTCGAAAGCCGCGCTATGCGCGAGGCATGTTGCGCGACGCGGTAACCACGGCGGAAGTATTTTCTAGTTGCTTTATCGTACTGTTTAGAGGGGCCCCTGCCGCATTCGCGGATGTTTCACGAGTGTGGCGCTGTTAGCAAAGTGAGCTTAGAGTTTCTGTAAGTGAGATTAGGTGAGATGAACTTACGAAAACGGAAGTTCATCTTGAGATCAGGAAGAAACTCCCTGCATGCAAGGGATAAATGCCTCACGTTATACTGAGGCTGTACTCAAGGAACCGGCATAGTTGCCTTCATGAACTGAAATACGGCGGATAGCATCATAAAATTGGCGCTTTCCATCCGTAGAATCGTGGTTTGGGTGGTGGGTTGTAGCGACAGGCGGCTTTAGACTGGCGATCAAGGCCGGAAATTGCTCCGCGCGAGCGCCTCTTGTAATATCACTGCCGTGTTTCGCCCCATGTCTAACAAACCAGTCTGTCTTAAGAATGCGATAAGGAGACGTGAAGTCTCTTTACGGGCTATAACTGATCCCTCGGGGAACACAAGGTGTGGCAGTCACGCATGCGGATGGTCCTTTTTTTTTTTTTTTGCTGATTCTTGAAGCTGTGTTACGTGCTGCTTAGTGAATGGGGGGGGGGGGGGGGGGGGGAGTGCCGAGATTTACGAATTCCAGATGCCCGTTAATAAAACAACCACGCCCAATATTCGTCCGCCTTAAATTAACTCGAGACCGCCAGACTCGCAGCTTTCGAGAGGCACTTCGATCGACAGTCATTGTCAGAAGTGGCCGCGTAAACGGGCGATGGCTGGGCTCACATAAACCAGCGCGGAGCTCGCGAGTGGCCCTCGTACGCTCTGTACATGAAATATCTGTAGGAGAACGTTTCCCGAAAGTCGTCTTCATGCCGCGAATCTTCGTCGTTCCCCGAAAGTTTCATTCTCCGTCCGGGCGCTGCATACTATAGCGCCGAGAGACCCCACACAATCTACCACTTGTCTGGCTAGCCCTTGCGCGTGAACTAAGGCACGCGAGCTGAGTGTAGCGCTCGTTTAATCCCCGCTGCGTGGCTACCTCAGCCAGTCGGAGCGGTTCACCGAAGCGGGTGCGTCATCTATATTACCTTAGCGGAGGAGTGGGACCGTTAGGGGGCTCGAACGGAAACGAGTTCGCTTCTCGTGGTGCGCCTTCTATTTGGCGCCGTGCCTCGTAAGGGCGAGCGCCCATCAAGTGCGGCTCCTCCGTGCAGGTCCGAGACGGAAATTGGATAAGTGCCCCGCTGATGGCGGCGTGCTACGCACACGTGCGCCTTTCCCGCAGAGCTACGTTCTCATCTCCGAGGAGATGGGACGAGGAGCTAAGGTATAGTGGGGGCGGGAAGGAAGCCGGTGGCGGGGGTATAGGCTTGATGGGGTCCGTACGGTTGCTGCGATGCTCGTGCTAGGCTTCCCGTTTGTCGCTGAGGGTTTATCTTCCTTATATGCATCTCGCGGTTCTGGGGAAGCTATTATTGCGCTAGGCAGAGAGAAAGCAGTTAGGTGTGACGATGCGAAGGGACTCTCTGAAAGCTCGTGGTTGTCGGCTACTGTGTCCCGGTTGTCAGCCAGTAGGTTGTATAATTTTTTTTGAGGCACTCTGTGCTAATTTGATTCGTTGGCTAGTGTACGTATGTACAGTGCTCAGCAATTAAAACGCGATACTCGGACAACATGGTGGCAGGGGCTTCTTGCGTCACCGGAGAGCAGTGTGTGATCGCTGGGGGACCAAATGCAGTCACAATGTGTCACAAAGACTCTCGCCTTCATTGTATATAGCACAATTGATCAGCTTCGTGTCCTCAGCTCTCAGCGGTGGCAGCCACGCCCTGGGAATATCGCGTTTAAATCGCTGAGCACTGTACAGGCTCTTTGCTGACGTGCTTCTCGCTTTCCTGTTTGACTGAAAGCGAAATCGAAAATATTGTAGGAAGGAGAATGTCCCCGCTGGTCTGCAAGGCCGATACTTAAAGGCTGACAGGATTAGTGAAAGGAATGTATGTGCATTAGACAAGTACTATTCCGAGGCTTAATACCCTCTTGAAACAAGCAACATCATGGTTGCGCGTAACAAGATGTAGTCTGGACTATACATACAATAGAACGTCGGTGGTGACGTGAGCAGCCACGGTGTTCGCTTGTCCCTAGGCACTTACTCCGTTGCTGCTTTAGATTCCTGGAGCTGAGGAGAGGAGGAAAATGTATATGGGAGATATGAAGCGTAACATACGAATGAAATACCGCAGGAAAAGCGGTGATAATATGTTGCGAGAAGAAAAGCGTAATGTGTATGGCCTGTGGATTTGGCTTTCCCGCATTAACAATCGGTATGAGGCGAAGCCCTAGCATTGCTTTGGATGAGGTTAAGCGTTGGAAGGCGAAATTCATGGTTCGACACTACTGAGTTTTCGATGAGTTCAACTTACCTGAATTTCACCTTCACGTTTTGAATAATTATTTTCTTTCAGCTGGCTAGAACAGAACCACTTGAAAGTCTTCGGTATATTTCGTCACACTCGTCATTTCGTCATACATTTCGTCACTCTCGCTTCCAGTTCCGTGCCTTTCTTGCGTTTGGCAAAATTCTGAACTAAATTCGCTTGCCGAAGCTCGTACAGACTGACAGTCACGACGCGCCGGCATGGGTTGTTCCGTCCTCCAAACTTCCACTCCACGTGCATCATGCGTTGAAAATGACGGTACTGTCGACATGATTGGAAGGCTGCGTTATGAACACGGCTGCTTTGCAAGCAAGCCTCCTGCCTCCGCTATTTCGGTCATTCCGTTTTCATGGAGGGAAGCAAAATCTTCTGCAGATTATGGGATGTGCGATAGCCGTTTCCCGCACAAAATAATACCCAGATTCGCACCGCAATAAGAACGCCTCGAGTAAACAGCTCTGGCTTCTCTCGTTTGGTTATCCTTCTGCCCTGTGAAATTGTACGGATGGTATGTCCAGGAAGCTTGGTAGTACAGACACATACTGGATGTTTCATGCAAAAACTTCTAACAGCGGAGCTGTTTAAGCCGGCCGTTATTCCGTCCGTCGCGGACAAAAAATGTGGGCCGATCCTGGTGGTTTGCAGAAAGGGTCCAAGCGCAATGGCACATACCCCTGTGAACTAGCGAAGCTGAGCCTGACTAAGTCTAGCTATGCAAGGTTGGGACTACTTAAGCTTAGTCAGTCATCGATAGCCAATCAATAGCTAATTGATAATCGATTAATAATGAACCAATTCCGGAAAATGCTGGGGATGACTTGGTAGTGCTTAGCCTAGCCCAAAATACGTGGCCAGTACCTTGCTATAGCCAATCAATAGCCAATCAGTAGGTAATTGATAATCGATCAATAATCAACAAATTCCGGGAAATTCTGGGGATGACTTGCTAGTGCTTAGTCTAGCCCAAAAGCCAGGACTATCTAGGTGCCCATCAGCTTCGCTGTCTCTTTAGCATTGCGCCTCCAGTTCAAGCTTTGCTAATTTTTATCAGTTAAAAAAAATAACGTGTCACATTCTATCTTATTATTATCATCACGCTGTATTACTGTAACAGGCGAATATTGTTTGCACGAGAAATCGAAATGTATAACTTACGAATTAAAAAATCACGTATTACTTTTCAACAAATTGCCCTGCGGCACTTATTACCATTTACAGATTTTAGCCGGGGATTTCGCCAGGTGGATCCACTTGAAAAGAATTTTCAGGATGAGAACAGTCTCGACATATTAATTTCCGAACTTTGCGAAGAAATACATTGGGCAGTCCAGTTACTTTTGGGCTTCAATGCATGAAACGGCGTTTCGGTATAAAAAAAAGTGGAACGACAGTGCATTTTCACCGCAGATTTAATGGCGCATATCTCGAAAATGGTGCCATCCACAGAATTCTTCTCAAGTGGATATGCCTTGCAGTCTCATCGGCTACAATTTGTAAATTGCATTATGTGCCACAAATTAATTAGTTGAAAACTGCATTTCTGAATTTTTGGTAATTAGTCGGTTATGCACTTAGATTTATCGTGCAAGCAATGTCCGGCTTTTTCTAGTAGACCAGCTCAAAGAAAAGATTGTGCTATTCTGCCACAGGCCATCTTTAAATATTGCTAAAAGTCTTCGCAGAAACATCTGGCAAATGTTAGACCAGAAAGCCCACACCTTTTTCGCTCTTCTTTGTGGCTACCGCCTGTATCGTTTCGTCGTTTGTTTGTTTCGTCGTAGCTCCGAATCGCTTCCATCGGAAGGTGTCATCGCATGTAAGTGAGCGCCCTTTCATGTGGTTCGCTCTTGAACCAGACACCTCCCCCCTTCCCACCAAATCCTGCTCACTCTGACTTCCTCATCAAGGGCACGTGGTTCTTCTCTCGTCGCCCTTTCAATCCCGCGTTTCACTCTCCTGTAAGTATGCCCTCTCTCTTTTTCGCGGCTTGTGTAGACGGCTGTCTCGCCGTGCGCGTCACTGCCACCGCGCGCGCGTTCGCTGTTAATCGCCGACAACGAGCTACGTGGCCGGCCACCCGCGCGGAGAGAGCTGTGCGAACTCTCTCTCTCTCTCGCTCTCTCTCTCTCTCGCTCTCTCTCTCTCTCTCTCTCCTTGTCGACGTGAGAGAGCCCGCCGTCGCGTCGGCGTTGTCACCCCTGCTCGAGCACGAACTCGCTCTTGCCCGGAACGAGGGTCAATCATCTACGCGCCCCGAGAGGACAATGCCTCCGAGCCGCCGCCCCGCCCGCGCAACCCGCTCGGCGGAGGCGGCAGCTCCGTGCCATGAAACCACGGGCGCAATTTTTTTTTTTCTGTACGCCTCGCGCAGACACGTCGTTGTCTAGCACCAGAGATGGGCATCCGCCTGTTCATGAACTATGCAGGACAAAGACGTGGGGCTTGCGTGGCAGACCTCCTGTTTTAGTGCTGCCGCTTTTTTGAATGTTGAAAAGAAGGGTGGTCACCGATCCGTCAAAAATATGAATACTTGAAGATCGGCTAGTTTTCTCGTGCTTGAATTTATGGTTTCTGTACTACTCTCCATCTTCCAGTTCATTCATTCATTCATTCATTCATTCATTCATTCATTCATTCATTCATTCATTCATTCATTCATTCATTCATTCATTCATTCATTCTCTCTGTCGCCCAGCAGCCAAGCTGTGGAAGCCTATGGGCGCTTCGACTGTGTACCTAGATGACACTGCTTTTATGTCGTACATTTTTTTAGAGCGTGGATTACATTTCCAGTGTTTGTGCAGCTCCGTCTTTGTGTTGTTAGTCAAGGGCACGCGCCCTGTCAATCCCCTTCGTGGTCTTTTCGTGTGTGTCCTCATCATCCCTGCACTTTTGTTAAAGAGTGATGACGCAAATAAATTTGCATTTGTATCGGAGTTTTCAAGCGAGGCTTCTGAAATAAGGTGTACAGGAAATTGGGACACTAGCGTCATCTGTTTGGTAGCGAGTGGGGACAAGTATACTCCGTTTCATACTTAACGCGCAAGGCTGTGGAAGCTGCGCAAGAATTTCGACCATTAAATGTATAGCTGCGTGCTTTTCGTGGTCGATAGGCTCCAGCTCCAAATTAAAAACTTGAAAAATGAAAAGCTAAAAGAGCATGTTATAGCAGCCGTATAAGATGGTTTGTTGCTTTTTAGGAATTTTTAGAACACCTACTGTGCTACTGCCCATCTTTTGAAAACGAAAAACATGATTTCTGCACAGCTCTAAATCAGTTGGATAGAAAACCGTTCACCTTGAGCAAGATCTTGGGACCATGGCATCGCAGCTACAAAAGGCCACAAAAGCGTTGCTGCGATTTTTAAAACTTACACGATTGAGTGACCGGCTGTGATCCGGACTGAGTCACCGTCACTTATATAGAGCAGAAAACTGTTACCACGTCAACGATATTCACAGTGGACTTCCTCTTCATCTCCTAATCTTTCCCTGCCGTTTTTTCTAACCCCAGTGTAGGGTAGCAAACTGGGCTCAGTCCTGGTTAAGCTCCCTGCCTTTCATTTATCATTCTCTCTATCTCTACTTTTCTTCATTATTAGCGAAAGTAACTAGAGAACAAGTTTGCAAAAATGGTGGCTAGAACGTAAAACTATTCGTTGGTGCGAACAAAGAAGTCTGTCTGAACTACACAGCGTTGCACGCGGTGTATGAAACAGAGTATAACGTCACTTGATGGGGAACCCCTTTTAAATATTGGCTACAGGCTACAGCATAATATGTTTTCATGCACACAAATTGCTCTGCTAAAGTGACTCATAGGGCATTCTCTCACCAACTAGCAAGTCTGGCTTTATTTCCAAAAGTCTCTTGTTTTTTATAGCCACTTTTTTGTACCCGTTCAAAGCACTATATCGATTTGTTTGAAAGGTTTATATCAGTGCAGTGCGCATTAATTTACTCAAACCATTCTACGACGCAACCACTACGACGTGCTTTTGTTGGGGGTCAGGGTTCGCGTGAAACCCTTAAGTTATCGAGGTTCAAAAGACACCTTTGTAGAAATACTGCGGTGAAGCATTGTTACAGGAGCTTGCGCCTTTTGTGCGACCGTCGGTCACCCGAAGACGGATCGACTAGCTTTTCTGAAAGGCTGGAAAGGGCAGCCAGCCTATACTCCTACACACTGCAGTGAAAACAACTATACACCTTTCACAAATGAGATGTAACATCAAAGCGATTCCATTCAATTTAGTCTTTCTGAAGAAAATGTTCTAGTCAAAACTCAGCGTCCGGTGCGCCTATAAGCGTGGATAAGATAGTTCCGAATAGCTGAAGAAAATGTGTCCTGAAATGTGTCCTGAAAAGAACGAGACAGAAATTTCTTTTTAGCTAAACACGAAAAGATAATGACATGATATTTATTGATCGTCACAGAGCACAAGAACTGTAATGAGGAGGATGATAAACTATGTAACATAGAAACCCCGCTTAACCACAGATCAGAAATAAGTAGCTGCTGGATGCGCTATTTGTTTCCTGGGAAATACATAAATGCCCCTGAAACGGTGGCTTCTGATAAAGTGACACTCGCCGTTAGGGTCATCGATGGAGAAAGGAGAGGTGCTGCTTACAGCGAGGCAATGAAAATGTTACACTAGTAATCTTATATGCTCTGCACGTGAAAGCCCTGTCATTATAGGTGACTTCTGCAGATAGTAACGAAAAATAACCTTGAACTTCGACCAAAGCCCAAGCTTGCCACTCAAGCGCAAAGCACGTGCATAGTGCCGGAAAGTCACCGCGTGGGGGCAAACCATGATTTAAGACGTGGAAAGAGTTTCTAGGGAGATAATCAAAAGAAGAAAAGAGTCTTGGCGCTGAGCCGTGCTCCCTCAAGGGCTGCAGAAGATAGCGCCAACCTTTCCCTTTCCCAACGAACCACTTAGTAAAAGAGTCATACTCCGTACAGGAGGCATTGAAGAGAGAGAAGGAAGCGCTAGCAATGTGAACACGTGGGACTGTTCATCACGCTTACATTGGGTGATTGAGGCCACATGATCTCGGAAACTGCAGCAATGTTCGAGTTGCTTTGTGCGCCGGTGACGCATGAGGCCAGGGTGCTAGAAAATTTAATCTCGGAAGATGTCCTATAGTCAGTCATATAGTCGGTTCAACGCTGTCCGAAGAACATCGCGTTCGACGGCCGGAGGTCTTCTTAATTCTTGAGCGGAGAAAAGAAGTCTCTTCATCGAGATTAAGGCGTTACTTGTGAACTATCGTTTTCGGAGGTACGATGGTCATACCGAAAGTAATGATCGCCAAATTAAAAAAAAAAAGGACTACGCGGCATTATTGAAGTGATACTTCGTCACATTATTTTTTCAGACATGTTTTCCTACTGATTGAGAAGCTTGAATATACCCCTTCGAGAAAACTTCGTTAAAGCCTTGTAAAGAGAGAGTGGCGCACTGCTGCACGGATCGCCTATGGCGTCTCGTATCGCCGCCCTCGCGTTTCATTGCATTTGAGGGTCGTGCGGATCTACGTCCCTCCCCATCCTCTAATTGTCTCCGCAGGCCGTTGCACATTGTCCTGCGGCAAGATCGCTTTTCTTGCAGGTCGCTTGAACTGCAATGAGCGGAAGGAATGTTTCAATCTATCGAACAGCCTTTATTTAACGGTAACTTAGGCATTCAATTATCTCCCGAACTGTACTGTACTCAATTTCAAACATTCTCGCTATTTCACCTATTGTTATATGTTCGCCTGTATTCCTCGATGGGTACCTCAACGGTGTCCTTACCGTCTTTTGTCGCGGCTGTCCGGGGCGACCATTCTGAGGGGGATCGTCAATGCTGGTCTGGTCATCTTCAGCATGCCTAACCCATATTCGCCAACTGGTCGAGCTCATTCGCGCGTTTCCGTACGCAAGCTGAAGGCTCTCAGAAATTGTGCGGCTGAAATTTCCTTTCACCAGAAATTATATCATCGCGCGTTGACGGAACGAGACATCGCATGCTGCGGTTTCGTTTAGTGGTAAAAACATTTTTTTCTAGCGTTTCTTTTTCTCGTTTAGCGTATCGGTGGCTGTATTATGTAACCTGTTGACGCCAACTCGGCATCCATTATTGCAATAAAGATGGCGCTACGTACCACCAAACGCCCATTCTTGCGCGCTTTCAGATTTGCGCACAAGAATATCGGTCACCTTACTTTCAGCGTACGGCCCTCGTACGTTCAATACTGCGTGACGTAACGTGCGACACGTGTGGATACACGTGTGGGCTGACGTGTATCCCTGGCGCCGATAAAGTCGAGAAAACCGTCATTCCCCTGTCTGTTACGTACTAAAAATAATCAACCACCGTCGTAACTGAGCGACTGTGCTTTTCTGCTGCTAAAGAATGCTTGAATTATCAGGTACGATTTCTGGCCGCGTCGGCCGTGCTCCGACGGACGCAGAATGCATGAAAGCTTGTGTCTGAATTCGCTGCACAATAAGAAATCAATCTGTAACTTCCAGTGCAGTGGCTTTCATCATCATAGAAGCCCGACGTTCTACTCCACGCCTCCAATGGCGGTCATAGTGCCGGATAAATTGAGGCAGCTGCAGCTGTCTGACCAGAATCGCACATGAAAGGGCCAAGTGACTTGCGAGGTCGTGCGTGCACCCATTATGTGTCAGTACTCGAAGGCGCGAATGACGAGCTATTGAAAATACGCCGGGCGTGTTCTTTCGCACCGAGACGTGAATAGCGCTATTTACTCGCCCGGGTGCCCGAAGAAAAGGAAAACTGCGTGTTTCTCTTTCGTACAAATTGTTTGCGCTTTATTTTGATAGGACATGTATCGTTCGATCGCATTACACAGGAAACCCTCTCCTAAGCCGTATTGGAAATCGCTGGAACTGCTGGTACGAAGTCATTCGTGTTCGTTGGCTTTCCACGTGGCTCAATTTAGCCACCGCTTTGGTCGGAGAGATGTCATACCGAGAATGACACTTTTCATTTTCTTTCTTTCTTTCTTTCTTTCTTTCTTTCTTTCTTTCTTTCTTTCTTTCTTTCTTTCTTTCTTTCTTTCTTTCTTTCTTTCTTTCTTTCTTTCTTTCTTTCTTTCTTTCTTTCTTTCTTTCTTTCTTTCTTTCTTTCTTTCTTTCTTTCTTATGTGCATAGTAAAATTGCGCGACCATATTATCGCAATGCTGGGGCATGTATTACGCGAGCATACGGTTAGCGCTACGGCGACCGGGCTTCAGCGGTGTTATAAAGGGGAAAACGAATTATCGGAGTGTTACTGTAATCAATCTAATTTGATGCTAGTAACGGATATTGAGCATCTGGGTCATTGTGGTCATCGTGGAGCTTCTCTATTTCGATATAGTAAGCTATCCGAATCAAAGAGGCACTTCGGCCAAATGCGGCTTGAGCGTCGTAGCTCCAGCAAGAGAAGGCGGCATGCAGCAGCTTAAACCGTAAGAAAAAAAAAAAAAAGAACAGTCTTATACGCAAAAACGTCAACGGGGTTGATCGGACAACGAGACGTAGTTATGACGTATTTACTTGCATATTTGGTGGCGTCGAAGACGCTAGAACAGAAAAAGAAGAAGAAAAAAAGAAACAGAAATACAGATCCATGCAACGCGCATGTTAAAATCTACGTGAATAAGCGAAGCTTTCGTGTTGCGGTCAGTTAAAAAATACTGAAGAGCTAAATGCGATCCGCACATTTCATCATGTCAGCAGGCTGCCTAAGTATTGCTAAAACTCCCTGAAA
>NC_051155.1:149010522-149106342 GCF_013339745.2 Dermacentor silvarum | reverse complement strand
CCCTGTGGACACCATTCAAGCTCACACCACCAGCTCACAACTTTAGAGGAGTTCCTTGATTTAACTTATCCCGTATTTACAGTGCACCCTGTGTTTCTTCCCCTTAGTAACTTAGCCACGAGATGCTATATTCTGGTCGCGAGATGAAATCACTAACAACACGAAACCACCATTACCGACTTAGTCACCTGCGCTAATGAGTCTGGCGAAAGAGAAGCAAACACGTAGCACTCACCACACCGAATGTAGCCAACGCCGGTCGATTCCCATAAGCTGCCAGCCATGTTGCGAATGTCGAAGTCCGTGCGGCCACGAAGGTTCCATGTAGTGGTGCCGTGCCAGGTGCCGAGAGGATGAATATCCAGGGAGATTATTATACACTGTACATGGTGGTATATTACAGATGGGCTCATGATATTGGAGCCGCTACGTGCTAACATCTTTGCATGTGGTAGCGTTTACATCTCCGAGGTTCTGCGTGGTCGAGTCCTATTTCTGGTCAAGCCTCTCTCCATGGTCAAGCGTGCTCTACATGGTCAAGCCTCCTTCACAACACTCAAGTCCCCTGTTTTATCCCTTTCGTTTCCCTCTTTCACACGACGAGGGAGTACACTGAGTTCTTTAGCCAATGACAGTCTTTGATCAGGTGGCCATATCCCGCACGTGATGTGTCGTCGTTTCCCGCCGGGCTCCGCCTCCAATCTTGCTAGGTCGCCCCCGAACACAGGCAGCGGTTGACACCTTGGGAACCGAACGTTGATGTAGTTCCCCCGGGATTGCCAGACACTGGCCCATTTCAAGATTCGCCTCTCCATAGCGGTCAGTTCGCGGAACCAGGGAGGGCGGTGGCTGTCTCGAAAGGGCGCCAGTTTGGCACGTCGCAATCGGCGCCGGGCCTCGTCGTGGTTCGGGCGGCGCTGGTAATTCACGGAACCGCACCGAAGGTGCGACGCTGCCGTTTAGCGACGCATGAGATAGCCCGGAGACCAACTGCTGATCCCTCAGTCCCAGATGACAATTCTCGGCCGCGAGAAAGGGGCGCCAGGTTGGCGCGTCTGAGTCGGCACCGGCCTCCTTTGTCCCGAAGGACCGCCAGACACAACAATCCACAAACCTGGGCACCGCGGCTGAAAGGGACACAGTTGACGGTGCAGTGCCATCGTTCCTAGGCCTGTATTCCCAAAGAAGTCTTGCGAAACAATTGCTCGTAAGAACAAACAAAAAAGAGCCAATTATGATTCTGGACATAATATAGTTCTAAGCTGGACGAGAAAGAGGACGCAAGATTATGGTTTCGAGATGTTGAGGAGGAAGAAGTGAGAATAAGGAGCAATGACGACCGCATGACTAATTATTCCTGGTGTCGTTACAAAGTTCGCGCAGTCTACTTCACAATCCTGTGTTAATAGCCTGATTGACCACGCCGATTTCACAAGTACAGTGTGTGTCAACGTCACGGCCACCGATATGGATGGTGTCAAGCTGGTGCGCGGTGCATACTGCGTCTATGGTGGAAATGCGGCCTATTGGCGTGAAATTTAACTGTTTTTCCTGAAGCGTACATACATGCTTTCGGTGACCTAGTGGTGATGAGTACTCCCAAGATAAATAGCAGCGACCACGAACATGAAGTGGCCATCGCGCATATTAATAGGGAGCATCGCGACGCGTTAGCACAGGAAATGGGCTCACGAAAGCAGAAGTTTCCTACGATAAATACAAAGATGCTTCCAAAGGAAAATATATTTTGCAAGGTGTGATTCATTTGCAAGAAAAAAAAAAAACAGCCAGCGGCAACAGCAGCTATTGGAAGTCATAATGCAAACGGGCCTTTTTCTTCTTCTTTCTGGGGTTATACGTGCCAAAATTAGTTCTGACGATGAGGCATGCCATAGTGGAGGGCTCCCGATTAATTTTGACCACCTGGGGTTCTTTAACGTGCACTACAACGCAAGCCTTCTTCTTTCTGGGGTTATACGCGCCAAAATTAGTTCTGATTATGAGGCATGCCGTAGTGGAGGGCTCCCGATTAATTTTGACCACCTGGGGTTCTTTAACGTGCACTACAACGCAAGCCTTCTCTTTCTGGGGTTATACGTGCCAAAATTAGTTCTGATTATGAGGCATGCCGTAGTGGAGGGCTCCGATTAATTTTGACCACCTGGGGTTCTTTACCGTGCACTACAACGCAAGCACACGGGTGTTTTGCATTTCGCCTCCATCAAAATGCGTCTGCTGCGGCCGGGATTCGATCCCGCGATCTCGAGCTCAGCAGCGCAACAACGCCTTAGCTCACTGAGCCACCGCGGCGGGTTGCAAACGGGCCTCCAACGGTCTCTTAGGACACCAGTAGAATTTAATAAACCGGATGTCTTCGACGGGTCATAGACAGAGTGCTCAGCCTGGCTTGATTTCTATGAATACGCCTGTGACTGTAATTGTTGGCAGCATGATGTTAACCAGGGTATGAACATGCGGTTGTACCTGGGAGGAGTCTCGACGACTTGGTATGAAATCCTAGTAACAGAAAAGGCAGAACAACCTTAGGCAGAGTGGAGGAAAACTTTTTGACCACATTTTTTGTAAATAGGCTAGATAGTTTGGACAGGGTAATAGGCGTGCAAGTACGTTTCTGGCCCCGTTCATGACTTTTTTTTTTTTTTTGAAAAGCGGAGGCTATTGCATGCGGCAGATTCTGCTCTGTCAGACTCCTCGTTCGTGCCCCTCATCAGACCGGGACTTCCTAGGCGGACACAGTATCAAGTTCAACTTGGGGCACCACAAACACTAGAAGACCTACTGCCAATTATGAAGGAATTATTTGTTTAGGAATGGCAACGTGCAACGACAGACGCTAATGCCAATGAAATATCTCTAGTACCGGGGTTCCGAGGAGACAGTTGTTGGAAGACAGGTGGCAAACCTGGTTCGTTTGTGGAAGACTTTTCTAAACAGAAGAAAAAGAATATACATAAAAAGAGGCCGGGCGACCTCTCACAACCCCTACGGGAAGCAATTTTCCTCACTGATCATGCCAAGGTGATATATATGTTGCCACACAAGTCAATGGAAAGGATGTGAAAGCACTCGTGGACAGTGGAACGTCCATCACTGTGATTCACAAGAACGAGATCCCAGAGCTAAATACAACCAAAGATTATCCTGTCATCTTCTACGGCTACGATGGAAACAAACAAGTGCACAATGAATGGTCGGATGTGCTCATTACGTGTCAGGGCAAGAGCACCTCCGTAAAAACCTTAGTTCTTAGCGTTGTGAAGTAACAAATGCTTTTGTCCCGTCCGGTAATGCAAGAGCTCCGTTTAAACCTCTACTGGAATGACCAAGTAACAACGCAAGACGATCGCCGGTTGCCTTCCTTCACAGTTCTGGGTGGAAACCCTCGCAAGCCCACTGCAGCAGAAGACGTCACTCGGACGTACGCTGAGCTACCTTGTGTCAGTGGCTACCTAAGAGCGACGTCAAAGTTTCAAGTTCCATTCGAGCTACGAGATACGACAGTAGTGAAGCAAAGGCCTACAACATCTCGAGAGACGAGAAACTTTGGCTCAAAGAAGATGGCGGAGTCAAGCTGCGGTCGGAAATGGGAGTCTGTCGTGGAACATTGTTGGGGAAGGTCATCGCAAATGAGCCTCGAGACCAGGGTTGGCGGAAGTTTCGACTCGCGGGCCAAAATGACATCGATAGCGGTTCATACCGCCTTCGGTGTATGGCGACGCATGCGACAGAAACGAGCAATATGCCCAATGTCACCGTAGCTGTAACACACAGGAGTCTCGCTGCCAATGTCGTACCCCTGAAAGTAGATGTTAGGATGCTAGGGTCGATGACATCGCTCGTTTGGTTCGACGTAAAGCCCATCGTGCCAGGCGATCTTATAGCGAAGGCGGCTTACCAGTGGTAAAGAATACTTAATAAGAAAACGTTTTCTGAATTCAGCGCCTGCTCTCTAGGTAAAAGCTCTGCGGTGAACCCTATGCATGCAGTACCATATGTGAGTACTTTGGCCTCTTCACTCTAGCAGACAATCTCTCGCAGGCGCACTGCACCTCAAAGGTACACAAAGGCTGTGTTTCATGGTTCTACATACTACATACCCTGTAAAATTTGAGCGTATTCGTGAATCGTTAGCGTGCGAATTCATCTAATGACCTCGTTGCAGTGCGTTATGCACTGCTGCTTTCACTCGCACGGCAGGCTACCTTTTGCAGCATACAGGTTAAGCGACAAAGAACATGGCACCAGCCGTGTATGGCGCTCATTTTACTACAACTTGAATATGTACTTTGTCCTACCATTTCCACTTAAGGCCAAAAATACCGACAATGGTAAGACAAAAGGAGTAGTATCTGGAAAAGTTTAGGAATAGTATTTGGCTACCTAGAACATAACGCTTTGCTCAGTGGCTAGCGCGTGGCACGGTTGAGCACGAGGTCATGGATTCCATCCCGGCCGTGGCGGCCGCATTCCGGCGGGGGCTCCACGCTCGTGGACCGTCAATTGGCTGCATGTTTAATTAAAGAGCACCAGGAGATCAAGATTAATCTGGAGCCTCCCCCAACGTGGTCCATGATAACGGACTCCGCAGTTTCGGGACCTTGAACCTCCCAATTTAAATTTTAACAAGACGCATGACGCACCTTTTTCAACGAGGTTATACACTGCTTCCAGCGCTACGAGGCATTCCGCCCATCACCGTGTAAAGCTCAAGTGTTGGGAATCTGGCTTGCGTCTGCCTGCAGGTGGCATTCCTGCGATACCACGAGTGCGTGGACTCCCTGGCGCGCGGTGCCACGAACATCTCTCTGGAGCGGCCGCAGGACAACCAGGCGCCCGAGTACTACTTCTGGCTGCATGGGGCGCGCACCGCCTACGCGGCGTTGAGCGCTTCGTACACGGCCGAGCGGAGTTCAGCCAACTGGAACACCTTCTGGCGTGCCGCTCAGCGGACCTTCTTTCGCCGCCTCTGCCTGCTGTCTTGCAGGCCGCAGCATGACACGCCGGATGAGCATCACAGCCACGACCCAGCGATCGTGAACCTGCGGTCCCCTGCAGTGCCCGCGCGCGCCTCCTGCATGCTGCCCTCTGCTCAACATGCCCGAGTTCGTCGAGGCGTTCGAGTGCTCTCAGACGGCCCCGGCATGCTCGCCTGCGTGACGTATCCGCGTGCCACTACAGAGGGCGCTGTTCATGGATGCGTGGGGTCTGCGAGCTTGTTGTCGGCAGAAGCTGTGCGAGTTCGCGACTGCAGCTCCACGCAGAATGTCGACCTGGTTCTGGTGCAGGCTGTTGCATCCTGTTGTACCACCAGCAGCCGCGTTGCACTGTCCTTCGCTGCAACTCTTAATTGCAGTTCGCTTGTGAATAGACAGCACTCGTTCCTCTCCCATTTAGAGGCGTCGTTATTACGAGACTATCTGCTCGCACACCAAGTTGACTCACGCTCACACCTTATTTTCCTTCTGCGTGTTTTTTTTTTCTTTGTATATGCCAGTGAGGAATGAATTTACTGCGAGATTCCTGCATATAAGTCAACGGGACGTGATATGTGCCAATATTACTAGGTTGCCTATTTGCGATTGTGCTACCATACAGTGCATATTAATTGTATGTGGGAACGTTTTTATTATAGACCTATATGTTGAAGAGCGTGTTTTGCTGTTTACATATGCGTGCAGTATAGATGTATTAGTGTGTAAATCCTTACAACCGTCTTGTATAACTTCCTTAGTGGCTGCGGACGCGCGGATGGTTCTCGCAGTTTCTCACCTTTCTACCAGTAAAATGTGACTTTGATATGCGCTTTTGCCGTCTGAGTAACAGCGCTTAATAGCGCGTACATCTGGTGTACATAACACGTATGTGTAGTATGAACATGACATTCTGGTCGGTGTTTCTCCGAAATGACTTCGCTGCGATTCGACGCAGTGATTGTACATTCCGCATAGAGCACCGAGTAGTTATGACTTCTCCTAAATAGCGTCGTTGGAACTCACGGTAAAAATAAACGAGAACGAAAATTTGCCTATTGATGTCAAGGCTGAAGCCATTAAATAGCTGCTTCGCCTGTTTGTATGTATACTGTACTTCACGCATGGTCTCAGTATATTAGCTCGCTTCACTGGTGCAACAAACGTTCGACCTCCGTTGCTAATTACTTCTCGAAGGCTTTTGCACGACTCACCAGCGCTGTTACATAAAGCTTCTATCCCGCTGGCGTGTTTGTTCACGTCTATGGCCAATGCCTTGGTGTTCAGTGCAGCTTAATGTATTGCAAGTTGCAAAGTAGTTGCCTTAAGCTGTGCATCTGATAGTCCTGAAGCAGCTCACCCAGTCGCTTATAACTCGACACGTTACACTGACGGGTCGGTCGCATTGTTTGCCATAACGGCGGCTATTATCACTCTGCAATTGCTCAAATAACCCGCAGACACCACAAGTACTGCAACCATCAAAAGACAAGTTCCGGCTGGTGGTCGGGCTCGTGGCAGAGAGCCGTGGTTTCCTGGAATAAGAAGGGCCACCCTCCTATAGGGCAAAACGAGCCTGGTTGTTATAAAAGCGTGTCCCAACCATCTTTGATGAGAAGTATACAAGCCTTGCAATAGTTTATGAAGAGTATTCCCTATGTGGAACCACTTGAACCAGTTCACGAGATGCTGCACGCTGCCATTTGTTTCAGTGGTGCAGCAATGGTGCTTTCTGAATCACGCCATTGGTTTGAAAAGGTGCAGGAAAGGTGCCACATTGGTTAAAGATTTTGCTTCCGCCTCTGTACGATCCGTGCAGATTTGGTGCAGACGTATACAGGTGCGAAGCAGCAGCGCTGTAGACGACACCACACAAGGGCGCAAGTGCTATTGAGAAAAAATTAATTATGGCGTTTTACGTGCGAAATCCACGATCTCATTATGAGGCACACCGTAGTGGGGGACTCCGGAAGAATTTGGACCACCTGGAGTTTTTTAGCGTGCACCTAAATCTAAGTACACGGGTGTTTTCACACTTCGCCCCCATCGAATTGCGGCCGCCGTGGCCGTGATTCGATCCCGCGGCCTCGTTCTTAGCAGCCCAACACCATAACAACTGAGCAACCACACAAGCAGCTCAGGACCTCTCAGTCTTGCACACGTCCGTGCACATTAGTCGAACAATACATAACGTCTGCACCGCGTCTGCACTTCGGCATTCGTTTCTAGTATTGTGCTGTGCCTACACGGCAGAAATCGAGCTGCAAAGTTGCCGAACTACTCGTGCACCACCGTGAACAAGTTCAGAGTGGTGTTGGTGAATGGAACAGATTTTATTCATCGCTGAGTTCCGTGGTAGTGTTGTTGCTGCCATGAATTGAAATTCTTGGTCATACCTACTCTTAGCCTGCTGCTGGAAAAGAGCGAGTTGTTTCTTTAGTTTTAGGTCGGGAAGCTTTAAACCGGCATTTTCCTCCCTTTTGGTCCAGTCGAAGGGAACGGCTGCAAAGAAAGGGTAAAGAGGCGTCGAGCGGTTTTGGCAAACTGTACGTGTTTGACAAGCGAAATGCAATAGAATAATTGGCTGTCAGCGGTAGGTGTCTGTGACGGTGATGGTGCCTAGGCGAGACAGGTGCGTGGCGTATGACACTAGCCGATTATGCCCGACACAAGGGGGGCGGGGGAAGGAGGTGGTTAGAGCCAGCAATTACGGACGCGTCAACGACGCTGCCCTTCCGCGGCGCGTGGTCTCGAAGCGCATTTGGCGACACGCTTTCAGGTGGAGTGCAATGGGACAAACGCGATTACTGTTAACCAGATGTACATGCGAGAAGACTGGCTCTGAGCTAACACGGGGGGCGCATGACGCCGCCATGAGTGCCCAAAGCTGACCTCAAGAAGAGTGAATATCGGTGCTTCGCCACTTACATCTCTTGCGGTTGTTCTGACAGCGAAAGCTAAGAGGTCCGTGACTGCCGCTGATTTCTGATGTGCGCGGGCAAGGCGTGTCATCGGCACAGAACGCTTGAATTACGCACCCATTATTCACTTCACGCGCCGTTCCCATTGTGACCTCTTTCTCTCCCCTTTTTCCTTCCCCCAGTGTAGGGTAGCCAACCGGGCTCAGTCCTGGTTAACCTCCCTGCCTTTCATTAAATCATTTTTTCTCTCTCTTGTGGAAACGCGTCTCTGAGAACGTGGCAAATTGACCGTTGGGGGAACACCTTTCAGAGCAAGCGTTTACTCGCGAAGGGTACGCGAGCCCCAAATACCGCGTTGACAACTTTTGTGGACGTCATCATCGTCATCCTCATCAGCCTATATTTATGTCGACTGCAGGACAAAGGCCTCTTCCTGCGATCTCCAATTGGCCCTGTCTTGCGCTGGCTGATTCCAACTTGCCCTTGCAAATTTCCTTACTTCATCACCCCACCTAGTTTCCTGCCGTCCTCGACTCTTGGTATCCATTCTGTAACTTTAATTGTCCACCAGTTATCCATCGGCTGCCCAGCTCCATTTTCTTCTCCTAATGTCAATTAGAATATCGGCTATCCCCGTTCGCTCTCTGATCCACACCGCTCTCTCCCTGTATCTTAACGTTAGGCCTTTGCTCCATCGCTCTTTGTGCGGTCCTTAACTTGTTCCCGAGCTTCTTTGTTAACCTCCAAGTTTCTGCCCCATATGTTAGCACCGGTAGAATGCAATGGTTGTAACGACAGTATTAAGCGCCCAGTCAGGATTTGGCAATGCCTGCCGTATGCACTCCAACCCAATTTTATTCTTCTGTAAATTTCCTTCTCATGATCAGGATCCTCTGAGTAATTGACCTAGATAAACATACTCCTTTACAGACTCTAGAGGTTGACTGGCGATCCTGAATTCTTGTTTCGTTTCCAGGCTATTGAAAATTATCTCAGTCTTCTGCATATTAATCTTCAAGCCCAGTCTTAGTTTCTCAGTTAAGGCTCTCAATCATTTGTTGTAATTCGTTCCCATTGTTGCTGAACAGGACAATGTCATCTGTAAACCGAAGGTTGCTGAGATATTCGCCGTTGATCCTCACTCCTAAGCCTTCCCAGTCTAAGAGCTTGAATACTGCTTCAAAGCATGCCGTGAATAGCATTGTTGACGCATCACCCGAAATTATTATTCTACTTCACTATCGGTTTTTCCAAAGGGTGTAGACAGGTACGAGCGGGGTACAGAGTCACTGCATAGGTCAATCGCCTAAACTTGCAGGTGCTGCATGTTTATTAGCATTTTATTGTACCCATCGTGTTGGGCTCTGAGGCTTTGCACGGTAAATACCAGTGCTATGCATTTGTAACCCTCTCCCATGTTCCGTTTTGAGCGTGAGCTACACTGACCGAGGTTGAGCAGTTTCACGTGGCTCCTAGGGAGCCGTGCTGCACATGCGCGAGGAGCAGTGACGTCACATGGCGCACAGCTGGCGCGCCGGGCGTTTGCCCGGCGTTTGCGCTGGGCGTTTGATCGATTGCGCTGGGCGTTTGCCAGTGTGGTATAGCCATGGAGAAGGAGAGCGAAATTGCTGCTCAGCGGCGCAGAAGAGCGGAGAAGCTTAACTCATCGGATCCCGAATTGCCGTCGGGATCCGATGAGAAAGCACTCATCGAATTGCCTGGAAATTAGCAGTTGAGCGTAGGAATAACGAACAGAAGAAGGCTAAACGTGTTGCCGAGACACGGGAGCAAAGGAAGGAACGTCAAAGCGGCGTCGCCAGGAGGCTGAGCGACGTACCCGACCATCTCAGCAGCAGCAACACCAAGACGCCCTCGATGACGTCAAGGCTCGCTGATTGACTGACTATACGGTGAAACTTAGCGAAAGCTCAGACCTTCGAGACGGACTTCGTAAACAATCCGTTTGGATATGTGTGCAACGTGTGTGAAAGACTGTGGCACATGAAAGACTTGACGCCGGTAAATAGTGCCATGCGTGAAACGTTCAGTCAGTCGTGTGGACGCTACCAGAAGCTCTGGAGTCTGTATCTATGTGAGGAATGGGATTGCTGCCAGTGAACTGCCAAATGTAGCGTTACCCAAGGGTGAAGCCTGTGCCGTTCAGCTTGACGAAACTGGTGTGGTCATCGAAGCTGTGTACGTGTCGCCGAACAATTCAGTTAAAGACAGTATAGACGTAGTGGCTACGTCTTAACCTGGTCGTGCGGCAAGTGAACTGCGTGTGGTGGCTGTTGACTTGAATCGTGCTCCAGACTCTCTTGGTGTTCCTTTGAAGGACACGTCTATCCTGGACTTAGCCAGTGTTCCAACTGTACAGACGACCGCAATGGGGAACCACCATTGATTTTGTGTATCACAGACAGACAATCAATTCAAAGTACTGCGTTGGGGCCATAGAGACGGGAGCGTGTTACTACAGCAACCACCGAGCCGTCTTTGTGGCAATAGAGAAGCAACCAGACGTTGAAAAAAAAGATATATATATATATATATATATATATATATATATATGCATGTGTCACACGCTGCTGAGCACAAGGTCGCGGGATCGAATCACGGCCCCGGCGGCAGCATTTCGATGAAGGCGAAATGCAAAAACGCCCGTGTGCTTGCGTTGTAGTGCATGTTAAAGAACCCCAGGTGGTCAAAATTAATCCGGAGCCCTCCACTACGGCGTGCCTCATAATCAGAAATGGTTTTGGCACGTAAAACCCCAGAAAGAAGAACATGTGTCACATAATGCGTATACCGTGTGTGTGTCATCGAAGCAGCAGTAAGCATGATAATCAAGCTAATCCTAGACAACCAAAAAAGCTAAGAATAACCAGCTGAACCTTCGCTCACGCTACGTATACCTGGCATAGCTGAGCTAAGCCACTGCTAACTTTTTTGTGTGTCGTTTTTAGGGAGAGAAGCAGACACCTTAATATGTGGCAAGGAAAAGGGTGCGTGGAGCGTGGACGAAGCACAATGGTGGGATTGCTGGTGGACCACTCACACGAAGATCCTCGTACAGGATTGGCGCACCGGCGGACCACCCTCACAGCCACTCGGTGGCGAGTGGGCTGTCAATACTTGGGCCGGGCACCGAGGGGTAGAAAACGTGGCCCCGTTGTCCCGGCCAAGCGTTCCGGACTTGACTTCAGGGGCCCAATTCACAAAGATTTTCGTTCGTAAGCGCTCTTTAGCACTTGCTGGCTGCCTTCGACAATGATAGGCCGAGCATCAGGGTTGGTTGGAATTCGCTCTTATGAACACTACTCCGCGTAGGAGGTTTTTGTGAATACTGGCCCAGGTACTATGCACAATCGGCTCTGCAGATATAGGGTCGCCTTATGTGTTCCAGTTCCACCTTGTATTTCCACGTGTAATTTTTTGTATGTAGTTGTAAGTAGAAATTTTCTTCAAGCTTCATCTGTGTCTGCTTCCATCCATCTGAAGCCTCCAGTGAACCTATCACCGCTATCCTTAGCGGCAGTATTCTTCACTTGCGTAGACCGTCTCCGGTGGTGCGCCTCGGATGCCCAAGTGCAACACCCGTACCTTTCGAGAGAGAGGGAGAAGAGCCCGGACTTTACTTCCTCTCTGGGAGATTGGCCAAGAGTTTGGTGGAATATTCCGAATGGCAATCGAATATAGCAAGCAGCAACATGAAGAATCGATAATAATAATTAAATAAATGGTCAGCCAAGGGACAATGATTTCCAATGTTGCGGACACGAAACACGTTAACGAGTACAGACTAACTGAGCGCTACGGTCGGGGATCTAGCTGGATTCCAGCGGCGACTATTAGGACTAATAGCCCTGGGACAGTCACTGGGGCCCCGAGACAATTCGTGTTATCACTATAGTTCGTTTGACAGTCGTTGTTCTTAAGCAGCAAAATAAATTGCTTCCTTCCTTTGCGCTTCAGCGCACCTACGAAGTGTTTTAGATGTCTGCGCATGTGTTTCCTTGCATTTGAAGAGTACTGCCGAAGAGTACTGCCGAGTATTTTACACACGTGATATGGTCGCGCTAGGAGTTTATACCGCCCCAAATATGCGCAAGTTTCCATTTTTCAATCGTTCTAAATTAGTTGCCTACGTTCTGGTCCGGTGTCCTCCCTGAGTGACATATCAAAAGATTTAACGTGCATTTCTATCAGGAGGTTTTAGTTACCAGAGTATTTCCGTGCTCTTTCATCGTTTATTACACTCAATACGGCACACGGCTCATATGCACACCTAATGCGCGGTTCGTTGTTCGTTGAGAGCTGTTCAGTTGGCCGTTTTGTAGGTTCCTTGTCTCCGCTTATTTCTCGCACTGTGCGTGCGAGAAATAATGATAATAAACCGGCCCTAATTATGAGACTTGGAGCGCACTTTCGTGCTGACGTTTGGGTGCCCCATTTCTCCGTCTCTACGTACAGAATATCTTGCCGGCCTTCTGGTGCACGCACGCGAAAGTAGGTTGCAGTGAAGAACCCATTTTAAGGCGTGCTTGGCTTGCTCTAGCTTCGTTAATTTGATTTTCTCGAGTTCCGTTGATATACGTGCAGTGCGGGCGCTCCTGACGTCTTTGCGGAGCAAAAACAATTACCTTCATCTACCAAAGAATCGTGGGCTAGTATTCACATCTTACGTAACAGCACTGTCACATTGGCCTGCGTTAAGAGTTTCATAATTTGTGACAGCGGTTTAAGAGACCGCTTATGGTATCCCTGTACATCGTTCCACGTATACTCAGTACTCACTCTCTCCCTATTTTCCTCTTTCTATTCCCCCTTTACCTCACCCCCAGGGTAGGGTAGCAAACCGGACGCCTTCTGGTTGACCTCCATTCTTTCTTCCCCTTGCTCTCTCTCTTGTGACAGTGACGCACACGATAAGAACACGATTTCCGCGACGAAGGTAAATTCATGAAACTGTTACGTGAGATAAGTTTTTCGAGTATGCGTCCTGGTTTCCTACGTTGCTGCCTCCTTGCTGCGGAAAAAAGAAATTTACTTCAGAAAATTTTCGTCCCCTTTTAGTAATTCGGTTATTTGCTTTGTATGTTGATGGTGATGAGATTCAGGAGTGCCGTCCTGTAAGCGATTTCCGTGTGTACCACGTGGTGGTAGCTTCTCAGGGTTTCTTGGAGTAATGACATTTAGAACACTGACATTTATTGCTGTGGACGCCTCAGTCGCACCTGTTCTTGGACAGACAGAATCTGAAACCCTGAACTTGGTGAAGCGTGTACGCTAAGTTGAAACACCGAAAACTAACGACAGCATCTTTCAGGAGATAGGCTGCATCAAAGACTATGTTTACGTAGCTGATATCGAGGAAGCTGCAGCACAAAAGCTGCAAAACCAGCCAGCAAGAAATATCCTGTACACCTTGATAGAAGAAGTAAAGTAAGAGCTTGACAGCGTTCAGAATAATTAAGAATGTCATAAAACCAACGCCATTCTGCAGTCAAAAGGTGCTAGTTAAACAGAACGGAAAACTCAGAACCTGCCTAGACCCAGTCGAACTCAACAAGGTGTTGCGGAGAAGACACTATACCCAAAAAGGCCCTTGAAGAAGTAGTCGCCAACATCCAAGGATTACTCATTTCACATTGCTGGACTTGAAAAGGAGGTTTTGGCAACTGAGTCTCAGAGAAGATACAGAGCTACCTCGCGTTCATCACGCTCTGGGGAAGGTACTGCTTCACCAATGTGCCATTGGGGAGGCTTAGAAATGCCTAAGCATTTGAAACAGTCGCAGTTTCGGCCGAAAGGCGAAGCATTGATTGCAATGGCAAATTAGTGAACAGCTATACGAAGTAAGGATAGCGCCTTTATCGGTCGTTTAAACTTGCAAACATAAGCATACTAACTAAATAAACAAGCATAGTATCCCGCGTGCACAAGCACACATGAACACATCTCACTCAATGACAGCGGAAACTCGCTGTCAAAATGCTGGAGGCACACGCCTAATTAGTTAAGTAAGCGGAATGCAAAAAAAGTAATATGAGTATCTGAAAAGCGACGGCAAACGTCATTACCTTGGATCTATCAGTCCAGCTACGTGGCATTTACATCATTTTAAATCTTGGTGCATGATAGCTGGGACACCCTGTATACCAATCCATGAATTAAATTCATGCATGACTTGGCATGGATGACATGTCTTAAATGTCATGACATGAATGACATTACTTCATGACAAGTCATGTGCGCCATCACATGATATTAATGGCATCACTTACTTGTTATGGCATGTATGTCATCACATAAATGCCATGCATCGCATGATGTCATGGTCGTTTGTATATATATATATATATATATATATATATATATATATATTTGTCATGACACAACTGCATCATCTGGCACTGATGACATGGCATAAGTGTCCTTAGAAGAATGACACACACACACACACACACACATATATATATATATATATATATACACATATGTTTGTCATCACTTGGATGCCATGAATTGCATGGCATGACGTTAATGCCAAGACATCAATGAGCATGTCATTCCACGTCATTCCTGTCATGTCATGCACGTACGTCTCTGCGGAATGCATTCCATAATTGTTAAGTGTTCAAATTCTGTTCCCGGAAGCTCATCATCATCAGACTATATGTATGTCCACTGCAGGACGAAGGCCTCTCCCTGCGATCTCCAATTGCCCCTGCCCCAGACGCTCATCAACCGATAATTATTGCTCTTACTCGTCGCAGCTTGACGGGAACGTGAACTAAATAAAATGTATGCTCAAGAGCTCTTTTAATCATCGACCTCCACCTCTCCGTAGCAGTCGAATATAATGCTTATGCTTATTTGGTTCATTCTGGCGCCTAAGTTAGGGAGGAAAGCGGGAGGAAAGCGGGAAGGAAGCGCGCAGTCTTCCCTCGCGCGCAGCGATCCGGGGTGAGGGTAGGGAGGGGGGCGTTGCACTCCGGGAGGCCCGGGCGCATATATTAAAAATCTAGAAGGCACACTAACTTAGCAACCACGGTTGAACGTGATTGGCTGAAACGCCACCGGCGACGCTCGACGCTCTTTGCAACAGCTGTGAGAGTACACCATGCCACCTAACGCCATTTCCGTTAGCCTAACCAAACCTGTCGTGGGCGACACGCAAAGGCAATAACCCTCACAGCGTGACATCAGAGCATACTCGCCGGTGGCGTTTCAGCCAGTCGAGTTCAGCCGCGGTTGCTAAGGCGCTGTGCCGTCATGATCTTTAATATACGCGGCGCGGGCGGCCGTGCGCGCCCGCTCGGGCAGCAAGGCTCAAAGAGGAGGGTAGGGAGGGGGGCGCACGTTGCAAGGTCACCGCATTGCAAGGTCACCGCAAGGGCACCGCCAACATAGACACCTAAGGCTGTCGCCTTAAAAGCATTCCGTTTCGATGCTACGCCTTTCTTACCATTAGCCTACAGGAATTGCTCAAAATGTTTTCGGGCCGCACACACTTCACCAACCTGTCACGAAAACTGGATAAACTCGCCACGTCAAAGGGATACGGATGCATTAAGATCAATTAATATGTCGAACAAAACATATTTTTTTCGGAATAGCCAGAGTCTGCCCCGTTCGGAAAGAAATAGTAAATGTCTGCCCACCGGTCACTCTGGCAATGGCTACTCGGAGCTGCAGGCTGGCGAAATAGCAAAAACTTTTTGCGTGGCAGTACAATGTCATCGAGACAGATATATGATATAGTATCATGTTGTAGCCACGGTGAGGAACACAGTAGCAAAATTGAATTCCGACACTAACCTTTTATTGGGCGAACTTATGCCCACAAACGCAAATGAGACTCGAATAACAATGATAGCGACGGACACCATCAGCTTTTGTCGAAATCTGATCTGCGGGTCAAGCGCGTCGGCTTTTAAAGCGTAAGCTGTTATGGGCTCATTCCAATCGCCGTTCCGGTTCGCGATGGTGTCCGCCACCGCCGCCTCCACCGCTGGTGACCGTAACCGCTATCGCCGGAAATGCGAAAAAAAGTACCGGGTCCCCGCCGGGATCGAGCCCAGGCCCGCTGCGCGAGAGTCGGATACTTTATCACTGAGCCACGCAAGCGCTTGCTGACAAGCAGCGGAAAAATGCCCTATAAACTCGCCCTAGGCAGGCGCGCAGGCGCAGACGACGAGATGCGTTTCAGACGAGGCGCGCAATCAAAGCGATCCCGAGCATCCGCTAGTATGGTGGCGCCATCTAGTTAAGGCGCCTGCAAACGCAGCGTGCCCGACATGTAAGTTGCATATAGGAGTCGCATGCTGCATGTAACTGTACCTGGTATTCTGGATACCTCTTGGGTACACGTTATGGCTTCTCAACACAAGCTACGAACCGCTGCTGAAGAAGCGAATCGTAGAGCTACGTGCGCGGCTACAGCCAGGCATCATCGGGCTCAGCATAGAGCACTGCACGGGCCGATTATTGCGGCCCGGGCCCGGCCCGGGCCCGTTTTTACATTGGGCGGCCCGCCCGAGCCCGATCAAAACTTTTATGGCAAGACCCGGGCCCGGCCCGGGCCCGGAAATAATCTACGGTACCCGCCCGGCCCGGCCCGCCACCCCTTTACCTTAAGCCCGAGCCCGGCCCGAGCCCGTGAAAAAACTCCTCTACCCGGCCCGGCCCGGCCCGTGGGCCGGGCCGGGCCCGGGCTTTCGGGTAAGCCCGAGCCCGTGCAGTGCTCTAGCTCAGCAGACGGAGAGCATTACAAGCCACAGCTCGCCATCGACGCCGGGCGGACAGTTCAGACCGTTCTCATCAAAACGAGGCGAAGAGACTTTGGCGCGAAGATCCTGTTGTGCGTGCGCTGCCAAAATTGGAGCTACTCTTGAGCCGCTCTACCAGCTTACGCTGTGACTGTGCGGCGTGTGCCGCGCAAGCCTGCGACTTTTTTTGTACATGACTCGTCGAAGGTCCCAGCGTGGTCGCTCGTACCTGTGTCCCTTCCAGAAAGTACTACACAATTCGTGTTGCGCATGCAATGATATTACACAAGGTTCGGTGGAACCATCGATAGTATTCCAGAAACTTCTGATATATTCAGGAACGGCCTGTGCCGAACGATAATAGACAGTTTTAGTTTAGCGTGGTTACCGGAATAGCGGGCGTACCTGAATAGCGGGATCGAAGTGCGCATGCGCAGAACGCTAACCGACCCATACCGTTTACCGTGCGCACGCTATTTCTCAGAGTTAACGTTACCGTGTTAGCGTGGTGTACGTAGTGTACGTAAAACATGGCGGCGGTCCCGGTCGCCCGCTTCGAACTGAATTTGGCGTTGTTTTTGTAGAATTCACTTCGTTCGTAGCAAATGACTGCGTAAACGGCTTTTGCTTAGTCTCATGCCGCTTCGCCGAGAGAGTGTTATGGCTAATCTTGAGGAATTTTCGAGATCGCTTCTCGTTTCGAACGCGCTTAAGCCTAACGAGAGAAGTTTTTTCTGAGATGCGAGCGACATCTGTCGCTAAAGTCGGGAGTTAGGCGCGACGACGGCATATGGCCTCTGAGATTGGAAGATTTCGGAGGCTATGGTAGACAGCTTGTACTGCTTGTCTGTTTCGTTGCAGATCGACGGACATGTGAAGTAAAAATACAACGCGCTCCTGGCTTCCATTGCGCTGCCTATCGCACTTTCCGGACGCACACACACATAGAATTAGGTGCCCTGTGTATGCGTGTAAACTCTCTTTCTGCAAAGTTCGTTTGCGGAACGGTAACGCTATTTTCCGTAACCCCGCTATTACGCGAACGCTAAACTAAAACTGTCTAATGTCTAACATTTGATAGCCCATGAAAACGGTCACCGTAGAAAGATAACCAAGTACATGTCTAGCGCACAGTTCTTACCTGAGGATGCTTTATATCGGCATTTTCGCCCTTCGGGGGGGGGGGGGGGGGGGGGAGGGTTCGTTGGGTGTTCCGCAGCACTGCGACTATCAATCAGCCACCGGAAGCTATGCAAGGGGTAGCGGGCTAATCGCAGTACCGCGTGTAACCCTACTCAAACGGTTATCCACTTCCACTGCGCTAACTCTGCTTCACCGAAACCCTCTCCACTGCTGCGTGCACTTCGCCTCTTGTCAGCCAGGTAGAACAAAAAACTTGTCAAGATATGCAATGCTATTCGTTTTGAAAGCAAAAAAAAATGACCTCCTATAACAGAGGAGAATGTTTGATTGGTCAGATCAAATGACCCTTGGTTCACCGTCCGAGGCTTGCGTCGCGATTACGTATAGTTGACGTCAGGAGATTGAAATAAAAAACAAGCTTAGAATAGATTTTTACGTTATAGGGCACCAGTACCGCCAAAACCAATAACCTGAGGTTTTTATCGGGTAGCTAAATCTGAGCACATGCGCATTTTTTTTGCATTTTGCTCCTATCGAAATGGACATCCAACCCGCAACGTCGAGCTTCGCAGCAGAAAATCCGTAGCCACTGAGTCACCATGGCCGATGCGGCACAACGAATCACATATTTGGGTGTGGCTGTCTAAAAGACAGAAGTAAATAAATAAATAAATAAATAAATAAATAAATAAATAAATAAATAAATAAATAAATAAATACTTGGATAGCCGCCATATCTCGCTGCGCGTTGAATTTAACCAGAGAAAGATTCCCGACTTGGGTGCCGGGGACGTTCTCTGAATTGATTTCTTTCATCCTATTTGAGCTTGATGCACGAACACAAACAAGGACCGAAGAGGAGATGCAAACTTGTCTCTTGTTTTGACTTTTCTCGGCGTCTCAATTTGCGCAGTAACATTTAGGCGCATGGTGCACAAATTATCTAATTAGTACCCGTTATCTTCGAAGACTCTCTAACACTGTATAGATGACATCGAAATCAATGCTTTCTACATCTCTATCTAAAGTGGTTATTCCGGCTTTTGCGCTACAATATTATTTTTGTTTCCGTTCTGCTCTGGGCAGGGACAATGGTAGCGACGCCTCCATGTTGTATATACGTGTACTGTGGGTAAAGGAACACGCTGAAAATGTGCCTATATATATAAAAAAAACAATAACACATAGGTTTGGGACTTCACCCGGGACCCACGTACCTCGAAGTGTTCATTGTTATGCATAGGTCAATAAAGCATGAATTTGGGCCCAGTTGGTACATGTCGCACAAAGAGCGATTTGTCTGCCTCCTTCTTATGCCCTGTTTCTTGTGCTGTCACTAGTTTTCATGCATGCAATATGCATAAGTTACGAACTTCTCACATTGTGGCGGCGGTAATATAAAAATTAAAAAAAAACAAAGCGTGGATATGCGGGATTCTAACCGACGTACGGAAGTAAATTGTAGAATAACGCCGACGCCGCATTAATCCCCCTTCGCTTGCGTTGCAAACTCGGGCTTACAATATAAAACGCATCACAATTTACATTCGCTGTGTACACACTTTGTGCACTTTCTGTTGTATTTGTGCTACTGTGCATAAATGCAAGTGTGCAACGTGCCTTCGTGCTAAGAGAGCGCCGTTTCTCTGTCGTTGCTTGATCCCGCTCGGAGTGCTTGTAAGGGACAAGTGCCTGTTCTTTCCCCTCCTACTTTCCTCCGCATTAGTATGCTCAAATTTAATCTCGAGGCACTTGCAAGCTTACTTGTCCTTCGCCGAGGTGCACTCGAAACAAGGCGAACTTTGCACTTTTACCGTTCTTTATGGGAGAAGGTTTGTCGGCTGCCTCCAAGGACAGAAAAAAGAACAAGAGAAGGGGATAATTTGTGGAGCCAACGCTTGAAACGGTATTAACGTGTGTGTGTGTTTTTAATTCGAATAGCATTCTTTGCCCACTTCAGCCGTTTTGAGCCTATCTATCTATCTATCTATCTATCTATCTATCTATCTATCTATCTATCTATCTATCCTATCCATCCATCCATCCATCCACCCTCTTACGCCGACCCAGTGCCCACGTGGTCTACCTACTTGGGCCACTAGGTATGTGCCTCTGGTCGTGATGCCGCCTTGATCCTTTCATTCTCATTCCAGCTTGATGATCTTACTATCGTCATACCGTCATTGTCACGCCTTCTACGCCTACCCAGTGGCACACGTTCTCGAATAGCTTGGATGACTAGATGTGAGCTTTTGGTCATGATGCCGTCGTGGTCATTACACCACGGCCGCTCGATGAAACGCACGAGGTGCGCCCTGCCACGTCGCCCGAAACCGGTGTGAGGCGACTAGTTCTCCGCGCCACCGCAGCGGCGCCACTGCTCCAGGACAGGCGCGCGGGTGGGAGTGTTTCTTAGGCGCCGTCCGCATGCTTCGCGGAGCGGCCGCGCTTCGCGTTTACATTTTGTTGACGCGAGAGTTGTGCTTTTGTAGCTTTAGCTACACTGGCCTAGCCAAGCCCGTTTCGCGCGGCACATCAAGAGCCGTGCTGCGCATGCGCAAGGATCAGTGATGTCACGCGGCTTGCGCACCGGAGCCGGCACCTCTCGCGCACTCCGCCGCCGCCGCGCGCGACTCACCGCCGCCGGACTGCGCATTCCAGAGGAGTGACGTCGTAGCCGTGGTAGACGCACTGGCGCCGGCGCGCGCTCGCTGTGCAGTCGCCGCCTGACACAGCGTTGGAGCCGCTGCGCTTCTGACTGGCGTTAGCCAGTGTGGTATAGCCATGGAGAAGGAGAGCGCAAATGCTGCTCAACAGCGCAGAAGAACGGAGAAGCTTGACTCATCGGATCCCGAAGTAGTTGCCTGGCAATTAGCGGTTGAGCGTAGGAGGAATGAACAGAAGAAGGCTATATACATGTGCCACATAATACGTATACCGCGTGTGTGTCATTGGAGCAGCAGTAAGCATGACAATCAAGCTAATCCTTGACAATCTAGACAACCAGGAAAGCTAAGAATATCTCAGCTGAACCTTTGCTAACGCTACGTATATCCTGGCATAGCCGAGCTAAGCCACTGGAACTTTTTTGTTTCCAAAATATAAAATAAAATATCAACGCTGCCTGCAAGGATATGAATATAGCCAGGAGTCGGTATTGGGCCGCTAATAGGCTCACATAGGCCAGGACAGCACACTTCTGCCGCTGGTTTCGAGCCTTATGAGCATCGTTCAAGAGAACTGGCGAGTTCTTTATCGTGAGGCAGTACTGCTGATACGGTGGGCGCTTTTGTTGAGTGTGCTTATTTACTTGCGTCGCTTGACGTCTTGTTTGCTGGTAAAAAAAAAAATTCGTTATATGAAACTTCTTACAAATTCGTGCATAATGACATACGTTTGTATAACTATATTATGCTAGATTTCGTTAGTTTCACCTTTCTTGAAAAAATGGGGCAGATAGCAGTTCACAACGGATCGTACATTAACCACATTGCCGATATGTAGCAGATTTATGTGAAGACGATGCCGTGAAAAAAAAAAGTTCAGTGTGAATAGAGCAATTGCAATGGTGAAAAGAAAAAAGATCGAGGGAGGCTGTATTTTCTTTATTCACACGATGCGAAGCCATGGAAAAGCGCCTCGTTCAACAGCTTTAAAATCGTACTACCTTCCGTGACGGAAGCTTGTAGGCAGTTCCAGTAGCGGCTGTAATAATTTGCTTAGAAACACCTTACACAGTTCCTCGGTGTGGCCGTCGGTGAAGGGGAGCGAACACACCAATTAAAAACGTATCCCTCGGCTCCCACATGCTTCCTTTGCCACTTGTCCCTGTCGTGAAATGCTCTTTCAGCCATGCTTTACGGCGTTCTACGTCACTCGGAAACTCAGGGTACCGGATTAATGGTTCTTTTCTTGCGTTAGTAACACACAGCGGCACGCAACAGTTGCGCGGGATAGTGCCACATGCAACATGACAGGGGCCTCGACACATTTATACTACCACGTGTGCGGACAAAAGGGGTGCAAGCGAGACGCGTAATCTCTCCCGCGGCGCTTTCCCGGAGGGAGAGCAGTCCCGCAGCAGTAGCCCCACTCCTAAAAAAGCGGCGGCAAATGCCAACTTTCACTTCACAGCTCCGCCCATACTTCGCCGCGCGACGTGGGAGGCCGCACCTCGTGCGTTTCATCGAGCGGCCGTGATTACACCTTCGTCATTCCAGTTTTGCCATCCGACTCTCGTCATTACCGTTATCATGACGCCATCGTCGTCATACAGTCATTGTCATACCGTGGTCGTCACGCTGTAATTTTGTCATTTTCATCAGTTCAGCAACGTCATCCCGTAGTCGTCATACCGCTTTCGTCTTTCTATCGACGTCAACCTTCCTTCGTCATTGTATACTGTCATACTGTCGTCGTTCCATCGCGACTATGCCGCCTTTGTCATGTCGTCCTCATCAGGCAGTCGCGGTCATGCGTAATGACTTCGTGGTCGTGCCATCATCGTATCTCCACCTTCGTCGTCCGACTATCTTCATGGCGTCGTCTTTATGCCACCGTCATCATGCAAGTTTTGTGATTGAGTGACGCCGTTGTCACTGTACATTCGCTGTCATCCCATTGTCCCTATAATACTGACAGGCCATCGTTTTATGCCATCGTCGTCACTGCATCGTCATCATACAGTCGTAGTGATGCTGTCATGCTTATACTATTATCGTTATGCCATCTTCGTCACGCTGTCGTTTCATCATCGTAACCACATCAGTATGGTCAATCCATTGTCGCCTTGCCTTGGTTGTCCTACCACTTTCGTCAATCCATGGACGTCATTCCTTTTTCTTCATTTTATCGTAATTAGGCTGTCGTCAACCAGTCGTGATTACACCGCCCTTGTGATGCCATCGTCGTTATTGCGTCGTAGTTACACAGACGAAATCATGCTTCCGTTGTCATATCATCGTTGCCATGTCGTCTTGGTCTTAATTTCCATCGTGGTCATTCCCGCTTCTTCAGCCGGTTCTCGTCATACAAGAGTCGTCGCGCCATCATCGTCATAAAGTCGTCGTCATTTCATTGTCCTCGTGTCGTTACCACGTTGTTGTCTTTATATCTGCGTCACAATTTAAGAATCGAGATTTCATTGTCGTCACGCCGTTGTCGTCATACGCCTTTTTGATTCCATTGATATCATTCCCTCTTTGCCATTTCATCGTTACTGCGTCGACGTCATACAGTCTTCGTCATGCCTGGATGCTAATGGGTTACCTTGGCTAGCGAGTGCCATAGCAAAGTGGCACGATATCGGAGTATGTCGCATATAGCCTAAGCAACAAAATTATCAGAATTACCACTACACTTGTGGAATAAGCGCGACTTCAGGAATACGGTCTACCAGTACATTGATCGATTGCCATTGGTATTACCGTCGACAGTCATTATGAGATGAGTTGTGCCGTAATCCTTGCTCTTTCTTCATCATCTGCGTTTCTTTTTTCTTGAAGTAAGCGTAGTGCACTCGGAGGGAATGTATTTTTTCCCCCACTGATCGCAGCTCTCAGCCACAGCAACGCTGATAGCCTTGGTGCTGCTTTAAGAAATTAAGGCCAGACATTCATCATTGATGCGTAGTGAGAGCTTTAGGGCTGATGATTCTCCGTAGTGAGTATAAAAGAATTAACCGACTGTTGTACGTTACTGATTGCTGAACTCAATGGGATTCATTGCGGAAAACGCCTTCCTGACGTAGCATGCTCTGCTGGTTGATTAAGGTGAAGTGTAACACTCATTGTATAGGAAATTACATTGGTGAATATAATAAAGTATACTCAAAGCAAGCTAATGATCCTACAATTTTTCAGTTCCTTAACTTTTCCTTCTGATAGTTTAGCACGATGTTGGCACCCTGCTAACTTTCGGGTACACTTGAAGTCTTGGGGCACTGCGGATACACAGTCGCAAGCGTTTCTAGTAGAATATTTTTCCCGTTTCATCAAATTGACTGTTATTCCTTCGTCCACTTTTGCTGCTTTTCGACACGCTTCTTCCATTTCAACATGACGTGCCAAAAATAATATTTCATACCACCTGTCCAATTCCCTCAGTCTGCAGCGTCTAAATGGTTCAACTACAGCTTTCAATAAACATTTTTTTTTGCAGATAGCTAAAGATGTATAAAATAGCTCACCTCATCCAATAGAATGAAATGTAACCCTTCCAAGTTTCGGAGACCCCTAACAAACAATTTTAGCCTTGTTGTTTAACCTTTTTTTATTTATTTAAAGATTTACACCTTTTCTTTGCGCTGTTTGTGTTAGATGTAATTGTACTTTATTTTGTGGGTGTGTGTGATTCTATTTCACCTTGTTCTACCAGTTGTATCCAGTAGAATGGTGAATGTTTCGTGGTTACTTCATATGACATGACTATGTTTCTGCATTTCATTTTTTTTACGTATGCTCCCCCCTTATGCAATACCACAACATGGGCTTTAAGGAATAATTAATGATAATGATGATGGTGATGATGGTGACTGTTTTCAACTTTGAAAATAACAGGCTTTAGGTTTCGCGTTTGTAATAAACAAAAAAAAAGATTAGGAATAACATCTTAAACTGGACTATTGGGAGACGACGATGCCAGAGAATCCGCAGAGTAATTTAGGCAGATTCTAGTGTACGGGGAACCACGCAAAGAGGACTTCATACAAACTATTCAGCACAAATGCGGAAAACATGCACTGCTGAGTCGACCTCTTAGCAGAGACCGGAAGATCATTAGTAATTATTATTACCGTAGATTACGGAGTACCCACAAAAATTTTTCAAAATATGTGCAAGATTTTCTGTGACAAAGATCAGCATCCGATTAGGCAGGTGGAAGGCAATGCACCAGTTAGGTCACAAAGAAAACATGCCAACTCCATCCTTCTCTAATGAGCTGCGTACGGGGAAATAACAGAGTGACAAGGAAATTGAATGATGTGATCCTGAAGGAGACACCCACCGCGGTGGCTTAGTGGCTGTGGAGTGGCGCTGCTAAGCACATGGTCACGGGATCGAATCCCGGCCGCGGCGGCTGCATTTCGATGGGGGCGAAATGCAAAAACGCTCATGTGCCGTGCACCGAGGACACGTTCAACATCTCCTGGCTGTTTAACGATTTGACCTGACTGGATTAATCCGGAGTTCCCGGAATAATCAAATCGTGAATTTTGGCCCTAAAAAACCCAAGAATTCATTAATTCATTCTGAAGGAGTCACGCGCGCTGGAAAATAAATTGCATTGTAACGAATATCACCAGTGAAATAAACCTGTTCGGAATTTGTGCATGGGAATTTAACCAAGCCTTATTAACTCAAATTCCGAGAGGAGCGAGTGGTGCAAAATAACCTGGGGCCATCTATAATTTATTCGACAATTTTCCTGAAAAAGGAATAAGGAGAAGTGATGAAAACTGTTTGCAAACAGGAGTGTGGTGAATGGAGATTTTTAGAAAGGTTTGTACAGTGAGGTGCTTAAATGTGAAATATAGCGAAATAATTCCAGCCTGAGGTAAAGAACATAATGAGCCAGACCACTCGGGAGGCCCAGACACAGACGCATAGCTTGTCTTTCTAGCAGTATTCTAGATGAAGTGGCTTGTAACTTGCACATCCTGAAAAAAAAAAAAGAACAGTACACAGCCGATATTGAAAATGGGGTGAAGTTAGAGGTTGTAAGCCATGAATGATGTGGCTCCACGCGTACTGGTACTAGTATTGCTCAAATGGCGCAATAACACAACTGCACGTTCTCATTTGCTAACATTTTCGGCGATCTGCTCCTACCAGTTTAAATCAGCGTCCTAAGTAATTTCTGAATATCGCGATTATGTGACTCGCCTACTTACTGCCGCCGCAGCGAAGGCCAGAGTTTACAAATCCACGCCCCAACGATTGCTCCCACTCAGTAAAATAACGTAATCTCGAAGGCTTTTGCTGACTACACGCGCCGGAAGCAATTGCCGAGCCGGAAACACGTCACGGACGCCATGTTTCAGACACCATCTCTCCTCACGTGACACTTACGCAGCTTCAAATAATGGCCTTCTGCAGCCTGTTATAGGAATATGCAATTTTAAGGAAACATCCGGCTGACATTTAGAGGAGGATTACGTCACCGCATGTTCAATTTGAACTTTCGGTAATTCCAGGCCTTTTTGCACCTTCCATCCCCATCATCGGCAGGCTGTCGGTTTACCATCGTAACCTTTTCAGTAATGCAGTCCCACTGTCGTGGTGCATTCGTTGTCATACCCTCGTCGCGATGCCATCACGGCAGTTCCATCGTCGTCATTTTAACGTCAATATCCGACTCTCCTGATGCCGTTGTCGTCAGCCATTGTCGTCACCCAGCCGTCGTCATACCAAAGTCATCATGCCGCCGTCGTTACGTGGTCGCTTTACCATCCTCATCGCTTCAGTAACATCATCTCATTGTCGCCATGTCGTCGTCGTCATAGCACCTTCGTCCATCTATTGACGACATTCCTTGTTCCTCATGCTATTGTAAGCATGCTGTCGTCATTAACTCGAGAATATGCCACCGCTGTTATGGACTCGTCGTCATTGGTTTGTCGTCAGACAGCCGCTATCATGCATGCGTTTTCATAACGTCGTTGTCATGCCTTCGTCGTAGTACCACCGTCACCATTCCAGCTTCGTGATTCTGTTGCGGTCATACCGTATAGGCATCACACCATCGCCTGCCATACGCTCTTCGTCATCTCATTCGTCTCATGTCGTCGTCGTCACGCTGTAGTTGTCATACCATGGTCATAATTTAGGAATCGACATCTCATGGTCATGTCGTGGTCGTTATAGCGCCTTTGTCGTTCCGTCAACGTCACTCCTTCTACATTTCATCTTTGTGACTGCGTCGGCACAATACAGTCTTCGTCATGCCGCCACGCTCATGGGCGACCTCGGCAAGTTTGTCCCATAGCAAAGTGGAACAATATGGGAGTATGTCGCATATATCCGAAGCAACGCAAGTCTCTGAATGACCACTACAGATGTTGAATAAACGTCACTTCAGGAATACGGTGTGTCACTGACTCACTACAGTCCTCAAATGCTAAGCGCATTGCCGTCGACAGTCATCGTCAGATAAGTTCTGCCATAATTCCTTGATGAAGACGAGCAAAGGCCACAGCTGGTCCCTGCGCCACAAAACAACATATATCATCAGCAGTAGCACCAGGCAGAAAGGACAGTCAATTAGAAATATAAAAGTAGAAGAAGAAGAAGGAAGCCGCAAGTGCAACCAGCACGCCCTGCGCGCCGAACAGTCTCGTGTCACGAGCCCGACAGCTGAACGGTACGTTCTGTCAAAAGGATACAGCGGAACGATCTTCATAGAAGCGTCTCAGCGAATTGCTAGCTTACGGAAGCATTGGTCCATGGTGGGCGGATATAAGCCGCGTTGGCGCTCATGGAGCCAAGTACCCACGGGTCCCCGGGCAACGCGGTGGCCGAGCCGACCAGGTCCGCAGCCACATCTCCCTCCAGAGCTGCTGTTCGGCCCACGGCGCCAAAAGGCTACGAGTCCGTGGCCGTGGAACCGCGGCTATGGCATGCCGCTGCTCGCCGGTCCCAATCGAAGTCTGCCCGTCAGCACCAGCATCACACCGATTCGCCCTCCTCCAGCGCCACCACGAGCCCAACCACTGTGGCCGGTAAGATCTACGAGGCTCCTGAAACGCGTCAGGATAGCCTGTACCACCTAAATCTGTGTACACGAGCATACAATAATCGCTCGTGTACTTCGATTTAAGATCACGGTAAAGGACCATAAGCGGTACAATATTTATTGGAAGCAGTGGCGAATGACACAAATTTGATAAGAATCGCCCTGAACTTAATCATTTGGCCTAAGCGTTGCAATGTAGTTTTCTAATTAACAACTTCGAATGATCTGTCAACAACAGAATGGACGCCGATCGGTTGCCAAAGCAGTTGTAGTAACTGGAAACTTGCCGTGAAATAACCATTGGCGTTTCCCGTATCATTGTTCCGCAAACTCTTTCTTAAGCACTACTAAACAAAAGAAGAAAGCTACATAAGACCCCGATGTTTTTACTTAGAACAAATAACTGAAATTTTGTGCAATTCTTCGAATTCTTACAAAATGAGCGTGCCTTCAGTATTGTTCATGTTGCTTCTATTGCTCTACAACATTGTGATAAGGTTTTGACTAAAACAGGTTTTAAAAATTATATTGTGAATTGCCTTGTCGGTTATTGAACGATTTGTTGTCTTCTACAGGTGCTAATCTGGGTTAGTAGCAGTAAAACCGACTACTTTCAATGAATTTAATAGGTGGGGACAGTTGTCGCCTGTGGCACATCTGTAGTCGCCCTTAACACAAAGTACATTTGCTTGGCGCTTACGACGCAGTGTAGGGACGTATGCACTTAGTACAGACCCTAGTTGAGTTTGCTGAAATCTACTGCTGCACTTGAACGCATTGAACGATTTCTGAAATGAACTTGACTTTATGCCTATCACTTCAAGCTACTCATTTTGCTAGAATTGCCTAAAAGCTCTTTGCAGTGTCTTCGATGATCCCCTTACTTTCGCGCGTTTTATAGCACGTTGTTTTCTCGCACTGAGATATGGCGGTGCTCGAACGCGTTGATCTCATGGTACGTCTACTATACGGTACCGCAAAGGGCTGCTCATCCACAGCAGACTTAATGTGTAAAGTATAACGGTAACGTATCAAGCAGCTACGGTTAAAACATTCTGTCGGAATGTACCGTCAACATATGAAAAGTGCTCTACCAGTACAGTACCGTGACATATTTGTCCTTCATTAACTTTTCGGTGGCGCGAAGCGGAATGCCTTTTGAATGAATTTCTCAAACGTCGTTTACTATACCGCCATGTCGGTGAAGGAATGTAGCGTTCTGGAAGCCCCACCCAGGGGCCACACACACACCGGAAGGACGTGCTACAGAACTCTGACGTTAATATATACCGGGTAATATAATGTAACGCCCGCCTCTTCGAGTAGACCAGCTCATGAACTAGAATGGTGCTATCGGCCACAGGAAACCTTTAAAATTTTTTAAAGTGTTTGCGGAAACACCCTGTATATATATAAAAAAATGCTTCTAAGAACAGAATGAGCTAAAAACACTGTTCTAAGAGTGCCACTGACATTTACTACAATGCTGCCTCCTGGATGTCTAGCAGTCCATTTCGTAGTACTCTGTGAGCTGCTTCAGCATGGCTTCCCAAAAAGATGCGCAGTGACACCCCACTGATCGTTCCCAACAGCTAGCTGGTGAATTCATAAATTGTGACAGAATTTATCGGTATCCGGAGCGCATACAATTAGTATTACTGGTTGTTACCAAATTATGACCGACAGCTTACGGCTATCCTTAATAAATTTACAATCATTGCATTCCACCTGCACTAACATATGGGCAGAAACTTAAAGGTTAACAAAGACGCTAGGTCGAGAAGCTAAGGATCTGATGTGATAACATGAGCAAGTTTACAGGATTGTATTGTGCAAACTGGAGCAAAATAAGCGCAATTAGATATCGATTGGAGAGGCCTTCCTCTTGCATTGGACGTAGAACAGCATGATGATGATGAGAAGGAGGTGGGTGATTTTTATCTACTTGATTGCTTATGAAAGAATGACGACACATCATTTTGTATGAACTGAAGTAAGTTTCAACCCCAGCAAGTTTCGAAAAGTTTTCCTGCGCTGAAAAGGCCAGAATACTAGTATATGAATCGAAATCCGTGACGTGGCACAGACGTGCCTGCGCTTGGGTGTCTAACAATATTGAATAAATGACATGTTTGTCTCCCTTCGTTTCCTCCACAAGTAACCAATTTCGACAGCATGAAGGAAAATGGGCTGGGAAATTACTTATATAGCATTTTTAATTGATTTATAGTTTTGATGTCAGAATGCTTCCTCGCATGATTCCCTGTCGTAGCGCGCGATAAGCAAGGACAAAGAGGCCGGGAGACACGTGGTGCTAAGTGCCTTCAACGTTCTTTTTTATCCTAGTTTAAACTGCGCTGCGTATATGATGCCATGCTGTATCAACTTATCCAAACCAATTCATTTATGAGCTTGCTGATAGTTTCTACAGTTCGAATTCGTTTAGTACAATGGGCACAATTCCCTACCGTCAGCCGCTTAGATCAATAAAATCGAGTGCTGCTTTAATGCCACAACATGGAAGCGGCTTCAGTGACATCATTCCGTCCCGCTAGGAATGACTGGAAAGATATGGGACTGAAAAATATAAACATAAAAATAGGAATGTTTACGATGTCTTGTATTGGTTATATTTATTTGCATGCCGTTGTTTTTGCTATGCATTCTCGGTAAAAACGGGAGCAATAAAGCAATATGCCAGCCGAGGATGCGCTTGGCGCCACGCGCACCCTTTGTGTCCATCTATCTAGCTATTACGTAGCCAAAATATTGATAACATATACAGAACAAACGGGGATAGCCGATATTCTAGTTGACATAAAGCGGAAGAAATGGAGCTGGGCAGGCCATGTAATGCGTAGGATGGATAACCAATGGACCATTAGGGTTACAGAATCGATACCAAGAGAAGGGAAGTGCAGTCGAGGTCGGCAGAAAACCAGATGGGATGATGAAGTTAGGAAATTTGCAGGCGCAAGTTGGAATACGCTAGCGCAAGACAGGGGTAATTGGAGATCGCAGGGAGAGGCCTTCATCCTGCAGTGGACATATAATAAAGGATGATGATGATGATGATGATACAGGCGCATTTTTGCGCTTCGTAATGTATCGCCCCAACTAGTGTCCATAGCAATGGCAAGCACGATCTGTCGCATTTGCTTAATAAAGAGAGCATCGGGTTTTGTAATGCGATTGTGTCTTAGCACAGCAGTAACGGCAACTTGTTGCCGAAAAAGACAAGCGAAGGGGAACCCTGTACGACTTGGCGCTAATTCGCAATTTGTTTAGAACCAACTGTGTCCGCTTCTTCTGTCCTTGCTCACAAAAATATGCATTCTCTACTGTCATGCATGACCACCAAGCTCAATAATGCGACACGGTGCATGGGCTAGTTGGTACAAATTTTGGCATCACAGTGCTAAAAGTGGGACAAGAACGAGGACACAATGCACTGTTTTATTGTCATTGCGTCGTCATTAGCACTGTTTCCTTCCTAAACAAGTCGGAATACTAACAAAATAATATTGTCACGTCGGTCCTGTATTACCTTATACCAGGAGGTGCCCACGCATCCGACGCGGTACCGGTGCCAGAAACCAGCGACAATGCCAAGCCCGTTGATGTCAAGCCCTCGCAAAGCACCACGAAGTCCACCATCAAGTTGGCCGAAACGAGAACCAGTGTCATCCAATCCCGCAAAGCGCGCGCCAAGTCCTATCGTCCGGCTTCCCCGGCCTCTAACCGCCTATTGTCCGGCACGCGTGTAGCGACCGAAGAAGGCACTGCAACATCGGGGCGTCCTCCAAAGTCTCCGCCACTGATCCGGGCAGAGACATCTGGCGATGACAAGGAGGAAGCCGGGTCCGGCGTCTCAGCCTATATACGCCCCAGTCATCGCCCCAGTCACCGCCGCCGCTTCAACCACGTTGGCCATGGGCGGTGGTCTCAAGGGCGGCGCGTCCGACGACGCATGGGCGTTGGCGTCGGAATCGCCTGCGGTGAGACTGGCACTGTGCTATTTCTCCGAGATCCGAATGCAGAAAATTTTTAACGCGAAGCTATCTTTACGCACTCTTCTGGGCATTGCTGACCGTGCAGGGCCGCTGCTTGAGTGATGCAGAATTTTTCGCACAGAAGTAGTAGTTATTACGTGTCCGATGGTAGAATGGAACCTCGCACCCTGAGGAAAACAGTGCGATGCTCTAGCCATTAGGATACAATTGATGTTACCCAAGGAAGTTAAACGCAGTTCTTCAACCTCCTTGGTGTTATCCAAATCCAGCGCCCAGCGACCGCTTTCTTCGAAACAGATCTCGAAGGCGATGCGTCTGCAGATTGTTGGCTCCAGAAGCAATCGCAGAGCTGGAAACGTGCCATAGCGATCATGTTTTAGACACCACCTCTTTCACGTATACTTCTCTCGTGCCATCGGCAAGTAACTCTTTGAGACTATTGGCGGTTGCGTCACGTTGCATAGCTCTTGCTGCGTGCGAGAGTAGGTATGTGCGCGCCAGTTTTCATTAGGCCACAGACGCAGGAATGTATCGACCGAGTAGTCAACCTCGCCGCCGTCTTTCACGTCACACTGCTTTGTGCACACGCCTCTCTTCAGCATTCTGTCCCTCAAGAGAAAATAAACATCTTGTTTGTTCTCGTGACGTCACAGCGTCAACATCTCGCGGTGCTGCTGCTTGCATTTTCGCGCAGCTTGTGAACGTTGCGGCGCATTAATATTGCACTGGGCTATTTTACTGCGATAACAATTATGTGAACATTCCAGGCGTATTTCGGCCGTTGTCGTCACTGTCGGCGTCGCCGCGATGTTCCGTAAGATGCAAGCGCGATGTATGCTGGGTGTTTGAGTGAATACATACGCTTATAACATCTCGTCGAACATGGTAGTGCCTTTAGTAAAGTGCGCATGTGTAGCAGAACTCTGCAGTCTGAAGTGAACCGGCGTAGCATTGGTTAAGCTCTATTAAGTGGTCAAGTTACATTGTTATAGATCAATTAGCTCACTTCCCGCTAGTTGTTTCTATGGCACTGTATGTCTTTCGACATACAGTGCCAAACTAGGTCCTACGTCGCAATTCCTAGGCCCATATTCACAAAAAGCTCTTGCGATGGTAATGTTGGTAAAAAAAAAACAAAGAACTCCAGCAAAATTAATTCAGATTCTGAACATAATATTGTTCCACGAATGAAGCACTGACGACAAAGACTGCTTTACACAACGTAATTACACAGCGAATTGAAAGGCTCGTCAGTCTAGCTAACAGCTTACCTATGAGGCTCTTCTTCGTTGTCTTCTGCGTCGGGACGACTGCGTTTCGACCTTTTTTCAATGCAATGTGCCCATCAATATTAGAGCGGAGGCGGCTGATCATTCGCGACTGATAATTACGATTGAAAAGCTTTGTGAATTAAGCCCCTGCTCCCAAGGTACGTGTGCTGAGAGATGTACCCTATGCATGTGGTATTATATCTGAGAATTTGGTCTCTTCCCTCTTTCGGGCAATCTCTCACATGCGCACTATACCAGGATGGTTCACAAAGGCTGCATTTAATGGCTCCACATACTGAATCGCAGTGACCCTGTATAAGTTGCGCGCATTTGTGAATCGTTAGCATGTGAATTCGTCTAATAACCACGCTGCAGTGCGTTGTCCACTGGTCGCGTCACATCTGCAGTCGTCTTAGTCGCACTGACTCTTCATCCTGCTGCTTTAACTCGTATGCCAGGCTACCTTTCGCAGTCCAAAGTTAAGTAAGAAACATGGCGCCGGCTGTCCATGGCGCTCATTTTACTACGACATGAATTCAGAATTTCTCATGCCCTCTCCACTTACGACCAAGAATATCAACTATGCCAGGACAAACGACTTTGTCGGGATGAGTTACGCATAGTATACCTGGCTACATAGTTAAATAAAAACGAGCAAGTTTGCACTCGGTCGTGCAAAGCTTATTGACAGCGAAACTGTCGATCCTCAAGTCTTACTGGCTGCTACTACTAGGCATTAACTTGCTGCTGCTAGGTCTTGACTTGGTTTAACTTAACTACGCATGTAGGAAAGTATTCTCGGGCGATCATTTTCGGAGGTATCTTCCCTTTCGCGACATTTCGCGTGACTAGCGCTGGACCCGTCGGCGCCTACGAGCGACAGCGTTCCTGGCAGGCCACAAACGCTGGCAGGCCACAAACGCTGCCAGGCATACCAAGGTTGGCACAGTGCCAAAAACGCTGTTGCTCGCCGAGGCCGAATGTGTTGGAGGCTAGCCGCTCGATATCAATCAGCCAGCTTTTTCTTTTTTTTTCTCCTGGCTCAGCGCGCCCCGGCGAGAAGAGAGGTGGGGTCGGGAAGGGAAGGAGCTGGCGAGGAGGAGACCGCGTTCTCATGCACCCGGTCTTCTCCCCCTCCTTTTGGTTGCCATGCCCATGGCGCAGCAGTTTCTTGATATGAACCACAAATTACGGCTGGCCTAAACAGCTTCGCTGTTAAAAACGCGTAGCCTCTGCGGTAACTGAAGACGAGGTTGTGGATTCGATCCCTGCTATTGCGGCCGCATTGTGACGTGGCAGAATGTAAAGTCGATCGTGTACCGTTGATTGCGTGCACGTTAAAGGACACTAGGTGATAAAGATTAATCTTGAGCCTTCCCCTACGTGCTCCATGATAACATATTGGGCAGGTTCAGCACCTTGACATTTTAATTTTTAACGAAACCTATTATGCATATTTCTCAATGACAGTACACACACTGCTGCCCGGGCTACGAGGCATTCCGCCCAACATGCATTTCACGTGTAGAGTACAAGTGTTTGGCATCGGGCTTGCTTGGACATGCAGGTGCAATTTCTGCGATACGACCAGTGCGCGGACTCCCTGGCGCGCGGCGCAATGAACTTCTCTCCGGAGCGACCGCCGGACAATCAGGCCCCCGAGTACTACTTCGGGCCACAGGCGCGCGCACCGCCTCCGCGGCGCTGAGCGCCTCGCACGGGACCGAGCGGCCAAGGGGGACGCCTTCTGACGCGCCGCGCAGCGGACCTTCTTTCGCCGCCTCTGCCTGCTGTCGCGCAGGCAGAGCGCGTCCCAGTCTCGACCCGACGTCCGTGAACCTGCGGTCCCCTGCAGTGACCGCGCGTGTCTCATGCCTGCTGCCAATGCTGAACATGCCCGAGTTCGTCGAGGCGTTCGAGTGCTCCCAGACGGCGCCGGCATGCTCGCCTGCGTGACGTTTCCGCGTGCCAATACAGAGCGCGCTGTTCGTGTGTGTCTACGATCAAGCACACAGTTGGAGGCGTGCAGACTGCGAGCGTGGTGTCGGCAGAACCAGTGTGCGTTCGCGACTGTAGCTTCACAGCTGAACGTCGACCTGGTTCCGGCGCAGGCTCGTTATTACGAGATTGTATCCGCTCGCACACCGGACTGACTCATGCTAAGACCTACTTTTTCTTGTTTATTTTTTATATTTTGTGTATTTTTTGTTTTGTTTATGCGCATAATGAACAAATTTGCTGTGAGATGCCTGCATGTAGGTAAACTGAGCATCAAATTGGATCGCCTCTTTGCGAGTGGGCTACCATACAGTGAATTTTGTATTTTGGAACGTTTTTATTATAGATCTATGTGTTAAAAAGCGTGCTTCGTTCATTACAGATGAGTGCAGTATAGATGTATTAGTGTGTAGGTTTGTTGCAACCGTTTTCGTCCTTGAACCCTATGGGGGTGCACAACTACCCAAGCCACCACGAGTACAACAGTCAGAAGACCAGTAGGATGCTCTGCTGACATGCCAGGACACCGATGACCAGCTTCGGCTGGTGGACGGTGCCAGGTTCGTGGCAGAGAACCGTGGTTTCTTGGAAAAAAGGAGGGCCACCCTCCTTGGCCAACACAAGCTTGGCCATCACAATAGTGCATTACATCTGTCTGACGGGAAGTAGATGTTACCCAATGCATAGAATAGTTAATGAATAGTAATCCATATATATGAAACGCTACACATCGTAGATTTTCCTGGTATTGTTGCTATCAAGTAAAAATTTGGATCATACCCACTGTGGGAGATTGGCCAAGAGTTGGATGGAATGTTCCAAGTTGTAATTGGATATGGAAAGCAAGATGGAGGATCGATAATAAAAATTGACTCGCCATCCCGGCCCTGTGAAAGTGGATGTTCAGCGAAGCTGTTGAAAAGCAGCACTAAGACTGCTGAGGGGGGTATGCAATGCAGTATTGCTTTACAGTAATTGTAGTAATGGTGATTAGAGTAATGGTAGTAATCAGACTAATGGTAATTTTAACAGCACGCAGCCGCTGGTCTTATTGCCATTTCATTTTGCTTTTGCCGCTCCTCGTATTCACGCTGCTCTTCGGGAGTCCTAACCTTGCGTTGCCTACCCATAGCGGCGCTATAGACTAACAAAAAATGAGTTGCTAGGCTGGTTATCTTGTATACGAAAGGCTGGAGACTTCACTCCCCACGTCGCAAGCTCTCTCCGCCGCGGCAACTTGAGCAACAGTAATCTTTACCGGGAAACATATGGGGCAGTGCTACGCGCTTCGCATTGTTATGAGGAGCGCCTTATCATCAATTATGTGGTTCGGATGCTTGTTTTGTGCTTGATCTTTACTGAAACGAATGCTGTTCTGTATGTTGTACGAGTGAGTCCAAAGAATGTATGCACTTTTCCCTTAACTTTGCTGTTTGCTTGAAGCCTCTGCCTTACGGGGGGTACGAGCCACTACTCCTGGCATGCACTGCCACGGCCGCTGGCAGTGCAGCGGCCGTGGCGCTGTCGCCGGGTTTGATCCACATTTTTGCTAGCGGACGCGGACAGAAGAAATGACGACCAACGAGACAATGTTTTTTTTTCAATTTTGCCTGCAAGAATAACATTAATCGCTAAGGACGAATTAAGCGCTACGGCTGGGAACCTAGCTGGATTCCACCAGTGACTGTAGGACTAATTGCCCTGAGGCAGTCACTGGCTCAACGCGGCAATTTCAGGTGTCACTAGTTAGTTTGGCAGCCGCTGTTCACAAGAATTTTGCGTCAAACCAAGCAGCAGCATAAATACATCGCTTCCGTTGCATCTCGGCGCATCTACGAAACGTTGTACACGTCTGTGGGCGTCTTTCCATGCTTCTGAAGAGTACGGCCGAATCAATCCTCGGCAGTAAGTGTTCCAGAACGGATGTTTCAAACGAGGGATATGGTCGCGCGGAGAGTTTATTCCACCCCAAATGTACGCAAGTTTGCATTTGTCGCTCATTCTAAATTAGCGACCTGCGGTCTGGTGTTCGCCCTGGACGGCGTACCAGAATATTTAACGTGCATTTACCTCGAACGGTTTTAGTTGCCACACTCTTTCGCCGCAGTTAATTCTTTTATTCCATTCCATCCTGCACACGGCTCATATGCACAGCTCATGTCCTGTTCATCGTTCCTTGAGAGCTGTTCAGTTGGCCGCTTTGATGGTTGCTTAATTGTCTCCGCTTTCCTGGATGTGAAACTTCTGTGCGCGCGTCTTGGAGGCGTGCCATGTTTAAGTTAGTGCATTCACTTTGCGCGCGAGAAATAAGGATGTTAAACCGGCCCTAATTATGAGACTGGGAGCGCACTTGCCTGCTGAACTTTCGGGGCCCCCATTTCTCGGTCTCTACGTACTGAATCTCTTGCCGGCCTCCTGGCGCACGCGCCGAAGGTAGGTTGCAGTGAAGATCCCATTTTAAGGCAAACGCAGGACTTACGCTAGATTGGTTAATTTGATTTTCTCAAGATCCATTGATATACATGGGTAGTGCGGACATCGTTACTGATATCTTCGCGGAGCAGAAAAGATTACCATCATTTACCAAGAAATCGTGGGCCAGTAATCACATCTTCAGTTAGAGTACTGTCGCATTGGCCTGCTTTAGAGGTTCGAGCATTTGTGACGGGATGGTGGTCCACGCGGTAAGAACAGGATTTCCGCGACGGAGTTGAATTCATGAAACTGTTACATGACATAATTTTGCGAGTATGCGCCCTGGTTTCCGGCATTGCTGTATCCTTGCTGCTGAACTACAGAAATGTACTTCGGAAGATTTTCGTATCCCTTTAGTATTCCGTTAATTGTATTGTATGTTGAGGGTGATTAAGAGGATGATCCGAAACATTCGCACATACACGCAACAGTGGATCGGCCAAGAAGTGGCTTATGTTGTGCTGTAGAATAATAAGGCAAGGGGGGAGGGGTAATGCTAGTAATAGTAGTACGAGGAAGAAGATCCGCATGCCGAATAGCCCCTTCCCCACCATGTCGCTCGTACCCAGTTCGCTGTCTGGCTATGCCCTACCTGCTCGTGCGGCGTTTGTCGCTGCTGCTCTACGACCCGAATAAACATCCTTTACAGTAGGAATAATGGTAAAACTATTAAAGCTAGAAAATAATAGCATTTTTACGTGAAAAGAAACTAGGCAGGAACTATATACACAGTATATTTACAAGAATCACAAACACTGGCCAAGATGATGATGATGATGATGATGACGATGATCCACAGTACAAATGGCACATGCCCACCGTGGGGGATCGGCCAAGAATTGGGCGGTTTGGAGAAAATGGATTTAAAAAATGAGAAAAAGATAAAAGGAAAGAAAAAGGGAAGATGAATTCTGCTTGGTGTTCTAATAACTTATTATAATTGACTATTTTAGGAAGGCAGTCGATTCGAATTAATGATAAAGTTTTGCATTGCAGTGCAAACATTCTGGTGGCTGTACCCCAATGTGGAAGCTCCAAACGAAAGCAAGACGGGAGCGTTCATGCTGAGGCCAAGTTTGTTTAAAGGGTCCTCAAGCACCCTTTTCCTTAATGAGGAGAATCGTCGGCAAGTAAGGAGAAAGTGATCAATAGTTTCTGGTTCGCCGCACTGTATACACAAAGGAGATGCCGCCAATCCAGCCCTGTGTGTATAGAAATGTTGTGTCGGGATGCGGCAACGTATCCTGGTTAGTGTAATCTCTAATTTTCGTGTTGGGCAGAATTTACGATTCCAAGGGAATAGTAGATGGTGGTAGTCAGAATGCGAAGCCATACTAGAATTATATATCTCATTCCTCATTGTTAATCTCCTAAACCTAGCGGCAGTGATATAGGCGGTTGGGGGAACGGCAGGTACTAAAGGACCCTCCAGGGAAGCCTTTGCTAATGAATCTGCACACTCATTCAAAGTCAAACCTTTGTGCCCGGGTACCCAAATTAAGCGAAGCAAACTCAAATGACACGGAGCTAAAAGATGTAACTCTTGCAAAATTTTTGAGTCACTACGCGTTGTAAGCGATGAACATAGAGAGAGTGAGTTGGTGATAATAGCAACTGATGAATGAGAGGGGTTCAACTTCTGTAATGCTAAAACCACAGCTAAGAATTCCGATGTGTAGATAGGAGTAAAATCTGGAAGTCTAATCAAATAGGACCAATCTAGCGAATCAGACAAAATTCCTACACCTGCCTTTTCATGGTTCTGTGATGCATCTGTACCTATTATAGCATTGGTCTGAATATGACACAAGTGATCATCCAGCATGGCATTGAGAATTCGTGAAGATAAAAGTTTTACATTATTTGGGTAGATGTTTTAAAAATTATTTCTAGAGAGACGGTAGTAGACTTTGCAGGAATTATATTATAGAGCTTAACATCCATGGCTCGAGTATTGTCTGCGCAAAAACCACCTGTGGCGTGTGAAAATGGGGCCAGTGGACATTAAAAAATAAAATGGCCTGACTTATAAACACTGTCTGGTGTCTTCTGAAAGGTGATTCGCAGAAAGGTTTGGACTGTTAGTAGTTTGAATCTAGCCATTAACGATGGCACTCGCGCTTCCAGGTAAATCGCAGCGTTCGATACGAATTTGAGGAGGTCAAGGCAGAGTCGGAGCGCATCCCGTTATATTAAAACAAGGGGACGAATTTTGTACGTGGCACTTCCAGAGAACAGAACACACCCAAATTCTAATACTGGCCTTACATACATGCTGTATATCATTAGTAGTGTGTCTCTTCGCATGCCAGACCGATTGTTGCTCAGCCGTCGTAATATTCCGAGAGCACGGCCCCATTTTTAGCAATATACTCAATATGCGGTAGCCAATTGAGTTTATTGTCATAAATCACCCCAAGGTACTTGGTTTGTTCAACTTGGGGGGTGACTTTGTTCTGATAACAGAGAGTTAACTACACTGGGCTACTTAGCGGAAAGACTAGCACCGCACTCTTGTTAACGTTCAGAGATAGGCGAATTCCTTCCAGCCATTTTTCAAGTCTGTTGAGATAAGCTTGCAATTTTCCGTAAACAGACTGAATGCCGTCTGCAGAAGAAAAAAATGCAATATCATCTGCGTAAACATATGTGTTTACATCAGCCTGATAATGTATACCACTTAGTAATGTATTGAAAGATAGGGAAGACAAAACGGCCCCTTGAGGTACACCCCTGGGGTGCTATGCAGGATGCCCCGAGTTTGGCGAAACTCGGGATCTTCACGAGCTATGGCGACGCCCCAAGATCAAAGAACAAATGGTAACAAGACGAAGTTTGCCCATCGGCACGCCTCCAGTTTCATTGGTTAATCTAGATTCACTCTGGGTGGCTATTATCCCTTGGGCGTTGCCATATGGGCGGTCGACAAACTGGGGCTCACGTGATCATACGGTCGGTGGATGGTCGTGCCTTCTTTCACTTGTTTGTCGTTCCACCGAGTGCAATACAGGCACAAGCAAGTTATAAAATAAATTCATTTAGTACAATAATATTAGTCACATTAACGTGGGTTGTAAGCATTTTAATGTTTCCACGATGTACACGGAATGTGTACTAGACTAATTTGTATTTAAATACGTTTCGCGTTATGCCACGAGGGGATGCTCGCCCCCTCTTTTTTTTCTGGATTCGATTGGCACGGCTCGATACGTGCTTGCTCTAGCATTTCCGAGCACCGATTGGTGTGCGCTTGCTTTTCTCACTGGGTTTCCAACAGATCGCTCGTTGCTCCTTTGCTCTAGATTGGATTGGTGCGGCTCGCTACGTGCTTGCGCTCCCATTTCCGAGCAGAGATTGGTGTGCGCCTGGTTTTCACACTGGGCTTTTAACAGATCGCTCGTTGCTCACGCTAAAGAAAAGCTCCGAGTAGCGCGCGCATCCAGCTACAAGACGAAGTGAGCGTCGGCTAGCGCATAAGTGGTTTGCCGCGCGCTTACCGTGTAAGCACACAGGAATGCCGGAAAGCACACATACAAGGGTCAGAAAACTACGCTTTATTTTCTTTTACTTTGCGATACACCTCCATACTGGCAAGCGTCGAGCGATGGCTTCTAACAACCGCAGCAAAGAGTCTTTGTAGTGGCTAGCCCGAGCGATCCGTGGCTTCTAACAAACGCACGAAAGGGTCTTTGCAGCGCACGTGGATGTTGACTGCCACCACATGCATCCCAGGTGGGACTCCAGCATCGGTGCAGTTACCCTGTACCCATCGCTGACGAGGGAGCGCTTCACTTTTTGACAATAACTTTCTTTTTTTTTTTGCGTGTGAACACCCGTGATGGGGTCCACAAAGTTCGCGCTTTGGTTGACTGTCTACCAATGCGGATTGATGCATAGCCCCGTTAGCATCCACTAAATTTGGGATACATTTGTATGCGGCCAATTCGTCACTATGAATAATGGTCCCCGGTTGAACATTGGCTGCAATAATGGCGCCTAGCGTCGCCGCCTTTCGTCGGTCGACTTTGAAAGTCGCAGCACCCCTCTGGTCGCGCAGACCATGCCGAATACCCATGGGCCCCCAACTTTAACACCGCCGTAATTTTGGCGGCTGGCGGAAAGTTGTCGCCTGTCATTAGGCGGCTTCGATTGTATACTTTTTCTCGCCGCGAAGAAGGCACTCATCAATTTGCGCTATCTACCCGGGGTACCAAGTGGAGGTCGCGCCAGCAGCTCGTCCCTCGCGACCTTACGGGGGTAGTTCGTCCTGTCGGCGATGGTGTGCTCCTATAGAGGAAACAAGTCGCCGGTCATCTCCTTCAACAGCCATATGTCTACGCTTTTGCTCACGTAGTACGTGAGCCAAATCATTTGCCGCTTGGAGAGGTGGTCGTTCGGATGGCCGAGGCGGTCCGTGTTGGCGAAGTAACGTCCTTCGCCTCTCTGACCGTGCAGTGCAGCTTTACCGTGTAACTGCGAAAACTGATTTCGGCACCTGTTGCATCGGAAGGCAGCCCGGCTTCCATTCTGAGTCTTCCAATATAATGTGACCACTTCGCCTACGCAGGTTGGTTGGCCCGGGTTGAACCCGAGGTGCTCGTAGGTGCCCCAGTACTCCGATGACGACGCCGGACCTGGCCTGGGGCTAGGGCGCGGTGGACGAGCAGCGCTTGAAACAGGAGAGAGCCGAAGCGATCGCACGAACTTTTCCTCCGCAGCCTAGTCACATCAGTCTGTACTCGGAAAGCATAATATGCCCGCCACGCAGTCTCCGCAGACAAGGGCGTTCGCCTAACGCGTCACACAGCCAGCGCACTGACGTTTCGGAAAGGCAAAAACGACGCTGAAACTCTACGTGGTCATGTAGCTGAACGGGTCCAGATGGTCATATTGACGCTTGCCGCCGCTGGATGCGATGACACAGGCTGCTGCTGCCGCCGCCATGCTCCCGAGTTTAACTCGAGGGGGGTTTCGCGATGTACGAGTTTGGCCCGAGTTCGCGTGTCAATCAAAACCATAGGTCACGCCCCGAGCGAGGCATGTAACTCTTGTGCGCGCCCACCACGGTTGGGCCACGCCCAACTTATTTTTCGACAACAGCGACGTGGTGCGGAACTGAGAGGCATTAACAATCTTGACCGGCGAAATAAAACACGCACAACGCACTGTCACCGGTGATGTCCTCAGCACCACTATAAAAAAAAAAAAGCGTCGACTTTCGCTGCCTTATGCATATGTCTTCTTGGGCTGTGATGACCCCACAACACGGTTCATTGCCTGCGTTGTGGCTACGTAGCGCACAGCAAATAATTATCCGCACGTCACTGTAGCTGCTTGCAAGGCGTCGATGCGCCGTGGTGGACGACGATCTTGAGCAGTGCGTAGTGTTTTCCAACGACAACGTATCGCAGCTGTCATTTGAGATGGCTGCTCTGTCAATGATATAGTGCAGCAAACACAGTCAGCGGTCAGCGCCAACACACCCAGTGCAATGGCATTTTGTCATTACAAGCACAGCACACTAAACAATTGCAACACCTTCCTGCGTTCGAAGTCTAATTTCCTAACTGCACACAAGAGCCCTCACCCACCAAAATGCGATTGCTGCGCTGTCGTTACGATATCCATCTGCGATCGTTGTTAGCTCAGCAGCAGAGGCAATCGGCAAGCACATTGGAGTGAACAACACACTCAAATTCTGCGCACATGCGCACGGAGGCACCTTCAATGGGCAAGCGGTGACAAGCGACGAACTGTGTCGCTGGGCAGCACGCTCGTGTTCGCAATGGATCGCGGAGACTTCGCGCACGCAGATAAACTGATGCATTTTCATTGTGCTGCGTCACTACGGACCCAGAATACCGCACAGCCATTTTGCAGCGACAGCCGTTGCTCCCGTCTCTATGGCTAAAGTGTCGTTTCAGTTGGTAAAGCGGCGGCCTTAATAGCCGCCGCAGTGAAGCACCTGCGGTGAACAGCCATGCCGCAGCGCTGCGTTGCCATTCCCCTATTAGACAGGGAATGGGCAGATCGTTGTCATGACTGACTTTATCGAACATAGCACTGCAGCGCCCCTGGCGACTGCTCACCGCATGAACTCCCTCGTGCGTGTGACCCTCTAGAATGTATCCGCTTGTAATCTTTCGCCTCACTGTCGCCACTCGCGGCAAAAAAGTACAAAATTTAATAATTCATAATATGTCCGTTTGTCATCACAAATTTACAGCATTCAAAAAAAAAAAAAACCGATACTTTAAGAAGTAAAATCTTGCTTATTTTATTTGTTGTATCTCAAAGTATTCGATTGAGGGAAAGTATAGGTGCAAGAATGCACCGCATGTGCCCTGTTCGCATTCGACGGAGGATAGAAAGATAATGCCCGGAAAAGGAGGCACGCCCTTGACGCGCCCGAGAAAGGCGTGGCAAGCGGCTCACGGCAAGTGTGCAGATAGACAGCGGGACAGTGACGGTATTGCTAAATTGCGGTAATACGTTGATAACAATACGCGGCGCTGGCGCGTTTTGTTGCGCAGTCCTCTGTGCTTGAAGCCCGGCAGCACTGTGCCGCACAGGGTGCGCTCATGTTGTCATACGCGGCTTTATCTCGACATTTCTTCTTGCCTGCTGTTATTGCACGTTCTTTGCTATCTTCGTTCACTGACTGCCATCGAGTAAACTCGGGTAAAACTCGGGTGAACGAGAAACTCGGCGCATCCTGCATAGCACCCCTGGTCTGTGTAAACCTTCTAGAGGCGATGCCATTCCTAACGCAGAAAAATTCTCTCCCCCTCAAGAACTCGGCTGTCCATCTTATAAAGTAATGTGGGAGATCTAGTGCATTCATTCTATTCAATAATATTGCATGCTCGACACTATCATAAGCTTTGGCGATATCTAGCGTGACCAGTGCAGCACATCGCCCGTGGCGCCCTTCAATATGAATTCGACTTTTTATGTCTGCGTGCGCGCACCAGATGGACATGCCTGGTCTAAAACCAATTTGGAAAGGGCTGAGCAGTTCTCTGGTGTTCACGAACTTCATGATTCGGACATTTATTATTCTTTCGATTAGCTTAACAAGGTTCGACGTTAATGAAATAGGCCGAATGTTCTCCAGTGTATATCCACTACCTTGATTAGAAGCCAGTCCACGTAACCACAAGGCACGTCTCTGTCTTCATACAGAGCTAGGCCGTCGACTTTTTCTTCGAGTGTAACATAGTACAAACTCCGGATGGCATAAGTGCCATCTCGGTGCGTGTAAGGAGCTACAGCAGAAGAAGGGCAGTAAACCTTGAGCCGCTAAACGTAGTCAACGTCACAGGGCAAAGGAACAGAAGACGTAGTGGGACTTGTGGTTTCGACCTCGTACGTGTCATCAGTAAATTGTCGAAGGACGTGGTATGGGCCGTTGTATCGAGACAGAACCTTTTCTGGAAGCCCCATGCGACTGGACGAGGACGAAAGAAGGACGAGGATACCCGGGACAAAGCGTGCATCACAGTGGCGCTGGTAGTGAGGGCAAGTAGAACGCCGACTACGAACAAGCTGCAGTGAATAGTCAGCCCGGGAAAAGGCTTCGCGCACATTCACTGCTCGAGGCTGTAGCTAAAGGAAGGAACGTATCCAACCGCAAAGTTGGATTATGTAAAAAAAAAAGGATAGAAGGGGGAGTAACCGCGTGACGTGCCGGGAAGAATTGTAGGCGGATGTCACATATGGTAAGGCAAGGTCCCCAGCCAGGAGGTCGGCCGCCACGTTCTTCGGAAGCATGTCAGTGAAGGTCCGTTTCAAGCGCTCGGTAAACCCGTTAGTCTGCGATTGGTATTAAGTGGTTAGCTTGTGGTGGGGGGAGCAGCCGCGCAGGGTGTCGTCTGTAACTTTCGAAAGGAAAGTACGGCCATGGTCGGTAAATAGTTGGTTCGGGGTGCCATGCACTAAAATGACTTCACAAAGTAGAAAGTCCACGACTTCTATAGCACAGCTTGTCGGAAGCGCTCGTGTCATTGCGTAGCGCGTCACGTAATCGGTAGCTATGGCAGCTCACTTGTTTCCGGAAGCAACTGTTGGATAAGAACCGAGAAGGTCCTAGCCAACACGGAAGAAGGGCTCAGCTGGAACGTCGATGGACCGCAAATAACCAGCAGGGAGCATGGACGGTTTCTACCGGCGATGAGAGACCCCACAGGAGCGGACATAACACCGTACTGAGCGTGCTAGCCCAGGTCAACAGAAGCGGCAGCGTACGCGGTCATATGTGCGAGACACATTAGGGTGACTTGCGGTTGGGGCGTCGTGCAGCTCACGAAGGACTGCTGAGTTGGTGCAACCAGCAGCAGATGAGGACCATCAGGGAACACATTACGCTGACATAGGACGCCATCCTTGAGGGTGAACAGGCGCACGGAGGCGTCTCTTGGTGATGACTCGAGGCGCTCTATCCTATGACTCAAGTTGGCATCACGACGCTGCTCATCCCTGATGTGTAGGGGTGAAGAGACGGAAAATACGCATTCGATAGCTTCACTGTCTGAATAGTCATTGTGGTCCAAAGGGGAGCGAGATAAACAATCGGCGTCATGGTGCAAGCGCGCTGTCTTGTAGGCAATCGAGTACGAGTGTTCTTGTAGGCGCAGGACCAGGCAGGCGTGTCGGCCTGTACGATCTTTTAAAGAAGGGAGCCAACAAAAGGCCTGGTGGTCGGTGAGTACCGGTCGGCCTAATACATATGGGCGAAATTTTGCTACGGCCTACACAAGTGCGAGGCATTCGCACTCACACATGGAGTAATTTCTCTCCGAGGTGGACAGGAGCCGGCTGGCATAACCTATAACGCGGTCTTGTCCACGTTGACGTTGGGCCAGCACTGCGCCTATGACGTGTCCACTGATATCCGTGTGGATTTCGGTTGGGGCTGGTGGATCGAATTTTGCCAGGATGAGTGGCGTAGTCAGAAATGTGGTGAGCAGGGACAAAGCGGTGGCTTGCCGAGGACCTCGGGGAAAAAGGAACGTTCTGTTTTAGTAGATCAGAAAAGCGGTCACGCAATGACTGCAAAATTGTTTAAGAATCGTCGAAGATAAGAACATATTGTAACGAATGATACAAGGTCTTCTGAGATAACTATTTATTGGGGCGAACTTGTGCCCGGCAAGTAAATAAATTAAATAGCTGCAGCGTTCCAAGCAGGAGATCAAGAAGCCTTCTTTTCCTCGAGCGACGCTTCACTTCCTCCTCTTTTGGCGACGGTCACATATCTCCCAGTGCGTGCGGCGAATGCACGTGCCATTACGTCTTCGTCTTTGTTCTTCTAATACGCCGCTGTCCTCTTCGAGGGTGCACGAACCTGCGCGCGTTATTTAAAGACGGTTTTTGTCTTGTGTCATTATTCCCCCTCCAAGAACGCATCGTCCCGATGCGTAAAGTGGCGAAACTGTTGACAAGCTGTTGTCCACACTAAAATGGTATATGGCACTGAGTAGAGGTGTTTGGTAGAACATTCACTGCCTGTCATAATATGGCTGCATTCTGACCACATGCGCAGTTTCTGTGCGACGTCGGCATCGTGATGAGGTCACTTGTCCTTCCGGCGTAACTTCGTAGTTTAAGGGACTTATGCGGCGAAGTACTCTGTAAGGGCCGAAATAACGGCGCAGAAGCTTTTCGGACAGGCCGCGCGTCAGTACGGGAGTCCACACCCATACTCTGTCACCTGGTGCATACTCGACTTCTCTTCGCCGCAAGTTGTACCGGTCGGCGTCAATGCGCTGTCTTTGTTGAATGCGGTGTCGCGCCAGCTGGCGTGCTTCTTCGGCCCTCTGTATAAATTCGCCGATTTCAGGGTTTTGTTCTGCACTATCGTTTACCGGCAGCATTGCATCTAAGGGTGTGGTAACTGTTCGGCCAAAAACAAGCTGAAATGGCGTCACTTGAGTGGTCTCTTGCAATGTGGTATTGTAAGCGAATGTTGCATATGGTAGTATCTTGTCCCATGTACGGTGCTCTAAGTCTACGTAAATTGACAACATATCGGTCAGCGTCCTGTTCAGTCGCTCAGTCAACCCATTTGTTTGAGGGTGATAGGCAGTTGTTTTCCTGTGGCTGGTATGAGTTAGTTGCATAATGGAGTGCGTCAAATCCGCTGTGAACGCAGTTCCTCGGTCCGTGATAATAACTGCAGGGGCACCATGTCGTAGTACCACGTTGGTGACAAAGAATTCAGCTACTTCAATGGATGTTGCACTGATTAGAGAGGCTGTCTCGGCATATCGGGTTAGGTAATCAGTCGCTACTACAATCCATCGTTTCCCTGATGACGACGTCGGAAATGGACCAAGCAAGTCCATTCCTACTTGTTCGAACGGGGCTTCTGGGGGTTCTATTGGTTGAAGGAGGCCTGCGGGTTTTAATGGAGGCGTTTTGCGTCTTTGGCAATCCCGACACGTTCTCACATAATGCTGCACCGAACTCAATAGCTTTGGCCAGTAGTACTTAGCATGAATTCGAGCGAATGTCCTACTCACTCCGAGGTGTCCTGCGGATGGGTCATCGTGACAGGCTTCCAAGATTTCGGATTGCAAGGATGAAGGAACGACGAGTAAGAATTTCTATCTGCTGTGCTCAAAATTTCTTTTGTAGAGGACGTTATTTCTCATCACATACGATGATAATCCCCGTTTGAAAACTCGCGGAACATGGACGGGGTGTCCTTCCAGGTGCCTGATGAGTAGAAGCATCTCGGCGTCAGACTGTTGATGTTTGGCCATCTCAGACGTGGTTACGGCTCCAAGAAACGGAAAGTTGTGTCCATCTTCCACAGGAGCAGACTCGACCGGAGCACGTGACAAGCAATCAGCATCACTGTGCTTGTGACCAGATCTATACACGACCGTTATGTCGTATTCCTGCAGCCTCAGACTCCATCTAGCAAGTCGCCCAGAAGGATCCTTCAGGTTTGCAAGCCAGCACAACGAATGATGGTCGCTGATTGCTCGGAACGGCCTACCGTATAAGTATGGTCGGAATTTTCCTATGGCCCATATTACTGCGAGACATTCCTTTTCCGTAGCAGAGTAGTTAGTTTCAGCCTTCGAAAGAGTGCGGCTAGCGTATGCAATCACTCTTTCCTCTCCGTTTTGCCACTGAACGAGGACGGCACCAAGCCCGAAATTGCTTGCGTCCGTGTGGATGTCTGTTTCCGCTTCTTCATCAAAGTGCGCAAGAACCGGGTGGTCTTGAAGTCGGCGTCGTAGCTCATTGAATGCATCTTCTTGTTCACTTAGCCAAATGAAAGGCACGTCTTCTTTCGTCAATCGCGTTAACGGCTCGGCAATCTTCGAAAAATTTTTGACGAAACGTCTATAATAGGCACACAGTCCTAAAAATCGCCTCACTGCCTTTTTATCCGTTGGTCTAGGAAACTTTTCTACTGCTGCAGTTTTCTCAGGGTCAGGACGGATGCCTTCAGAACTAATGACATGGCCGAGGAAAAGGAGCTCATGGAAGCCGAAGTGACATTTTTGTGGCTTTATCGTCAGCCCTGCTGAACTAATAGCGTTGAGCACAGTCCGCAGTCGTTCCACATGCTGATCAAAGGTGGTAGAAAAAATCACGACATCGTCAAGATAAACAAGACAGGACTGCCACTTTAACCCGGATAGTACAGTGTCCATCATCCGCTGAAATGTGGCAGGTGCGGAACAGAGGCCGAACGGAAGTACCTTGAATTCGTATAACCCGTCTGGTGTGACGAACGCTGTCTTCTCACGATCTCTTTCGTCCACTTCTATCTGCCAGTATCCACTTTTGAGGTCGAGAGAGGAAAAGAATTTCGCATCCCGTAGTCTATCAAGGGTGTCGTCGATCCGCGGAAGTGGATAAACATCCCGCTTTGTGACGACGTTCAACTTCCGGTAATCCACGCAGAAACGCAAGGTCTGATCCTTTTTCTTTACTAGCACCACGGGCGAAGCCCACGGGCTTGTCGACGGTTGAATTACGTCGTCTCTCAGCATTTCTTCAACTTGGTTTCTGATGACCTCTCTCTCTTTCGGTGCCACTCGGTAGGGATGCTGGCAAATAGGCCTGACAGCTTCGTCGACAATGATACGGTGTTTGGCGATGGATGTTCTCTGGACTTTGGATGACGTTGAGAAACACGTGGCGAATTCTCGTATAAGGCTTTCAATTTGCTGCTTCTGGATCGGTGATAGTGCTGCTTCGATCTTGATGGATGCGAGTATGGAGTCGACGTTGTCAGACTTGAGTGGTGCAGCCTCGGAAGGGTTCAAATCCATAATCTGGACATAATCATTAAGGCGGGCAATGACAGTTCCCTTCGCAATATGCTGGACTTCATTTCCAAAGTTAGAGACAAAGACAGAACACCCACCACGCAGCCGAACAAGACCTCTGGCCATACAGATCCCTTTTTCGAGTAAGAGGCCAATGTTACTGCCTGCTATTCCTTCATAGTCGGTGAACACGTTGCTTCTTACGGCGACAGCTATGCTGGATCTTGGGGGTATCGTGACGTCGTCGTCTATAATCTGGAGCGCATCGAATTGTTCTTCACACTCGAACGTAGCGATGGCGTGCTTCGTTGAGAACGACACACAAGATTCCTGCAAGTTGATTACTGCACCGTTCGCCTGCAAAAAGTCCATTCCAATAATTAAATCCCTCGAGCATTCTGACAGCACAATGAAAGTAGCGACGTATGTGAAGCCACGTATGCCAATTCTAGAAGTGCACCTGCCCACCGGGTCGATAAGGTGTCCTCCGGCTGTTCGAATTTGCGGTATTCTCCAAGCAGTCAGCACTTTCTTTAGTCTTCTGGCAAGTTCTTTACTCATCACTGAGTGGTCTGCGCCTGTGTCTATTAAAGCAGTAATTTCGTAGCCGTCCACAACCACACACAAATCGGAAGTAACGTCACTGTTTCCGCAACTGCTCTCGCGTCTGTCGTTAGATTTCGGAGTCAGCGCTGGAGGCTCTGTTCTTGCGTCGACAGCGGCCTTACCTCCACAGGTCGCCGGTATTAGTTTTCCCGACGCGGGCTTTGGGAACTTCGCCTCGGGGAGCTGGAGGATGGACGCGGACTCGGTGATCGATACCGCGGTGGTACTGTTGACCGAGGTTGGTGTTGCTGTGAAGTATGAGGGCTTTGGCGCGTCGACAAATACTCCCGGATTTCAAAAGGGCGCTCGCCGTTTCTTGGGCAAGGAGCGTTTACGGAAAAACCCCTAAGTCCCGCTCTGCGGTACTCGCACATCCGGTAGAGATGACCAGCTTCCCCGCAGTGGTAGCACAGTGGGATTCGATCAGGAGTGCGCCATATGTCAGCCTTCCGCAATCTCGTCTCAGGCGGAGGTGGCGTGAACTGACGTTTGGGTACATGGGTAGGTGCCGTGACGAAAGTACGTCCAGGCGTTCCTCTGAGTACCTCGGCGTACGATACTGTCGGCCGTACCATTGGTGACGCTTGTGGCTGTGCTTGTGGGTGCTGTTCGCGGACTGCTTGTCTCACTTCTTCACGAACCACTTCTGCCAATGAAGAGACCGCTGTAGGGCCATTGTTCATCTGTTGCCTCTGGAGCTCTTCTCGAACCACAGACCTTACGAGTTCTCGTAAGACATCGACGCCGTACCCGAACACCGTTGATATGGCGTCCACAGATGCGACATTCATATCGCGGTTGTAGAGCCTCGCTCGCTGTTGGAGTGTCCTCTCCATAGTTGTCGCCTCGGCGCGGAATTCGGCAACGGTGCGTGGAGGGCTTCGAACCAAACCGGCAAAAAGCTCCTGCTTCACACCGCGCATCAGATGCCGAAGCTTCTTGTCCTCGCTCATGCTCGGATCGGCCCGGCGAAATAAGCGGGACATATCTTCAACATACATTGCCACGCTTTCGTTGTTTCGTTGGCTTCTTGCTTGCAAAGCGGCTTCAGCTCTTTCTCGGCGGTCTGTGCTCGAATACGTAGCCAACAGCTCCCGTCGGAAGTCATCCCACGACCGGAGGGCAGCTTCATGGTTTTCAAACCACGTTCGTGCAGAGTCTTGCAACGCGAAATAAACGTTGCGGCGCTTCCGGTCTTCGTTCCATCCATTGTAGTCCGCCACACGCTCAAAGCCTTCTAACCAGTCCTCGGCGTCTTCAAAAGTGTCGCCGTGGAAAGGCTTAGGCGTCATCGGCTGATCAACGACGACGTGTGTTGAGGCGGTCTGGGATGTCATTTCGGTATTGGCTGCTGCTGCTATTCTAGTTGGCTCCGGTAAAAGAGAAAACTCGGGTCGCTCACCACGTAGGCGACGGCTCGTGCGCTGGTGGACAGGCGTGAGCTCGTTGGGTCCGAGTTGGCGTGGCTCCGGGCTGCTTTCTTCAACTCGAATGGGGCTGGAAATCATACCCCGCACCTCCACCAGAATTGTAACGAATGATACAAGGTCTTCTGAGATAACTATTTATTGGGGCGAACTTGTGCCCGGCAAGTAAATAAATTAAATAGCTGCAGCGTTCCAAGCAGGAGATCAAGAAGCCTTCTTTTCCTCGAGCGACGCTTCACTTCCTCCTCTTTTGGCGACGGTCACATATCTCCGAGTGCGTGCGGCGAATGCACGTGCCATTACGTCTTCGTCTTTGTTCTTCTAATACGCCGCTGTCCTCTTCGAGGGTGCACGAACCTGCGCGCGTTATTTAAAGACGGTTTTTGTCTTGTGTCAATATTGCCACGAAGCTCCGAACATCTTTGGCAGACACTGGGACAGGGAAGACGGTCACAGCTCAGATTTTGTCCGAGTCAGGCTGTACTCCGGTAGCGTCCACGAGATGCTCAATGATGGTAATTTGGCGGTGTCGAAAATGGCACTTGGAAGAATTCAACTGGAATCCGATCTGGCGAAATACGTCAACAACACCCGCACGGCGGTGAAATTGTGTGTCAAACGTAAGTGAAAACAGAATGACATCGTCTAAATGGCACTGTATGTGGACCATTTGAAGCCACGGAGTCTCTATAGAGTTCATCGTTCGCTCGAATATGGCTGGGACATTGCACAACACAAACGTCGTGACCTCGAACGGGTAAAGCTCATCAGTTGGGATAAACGCTCTTTTCTCTCGATCCTTGGCGTCAACAGCGCTATCTGCCAATAGCCAGAGTGAAGGGTGATCGAGGATAAGTAGGGAGCACTATAAAGGCAATTAAGGGCACGATCAATCCGTGGTAGAGGGTAGGTGTCTTTCTTGGTAATGTTGTCGAGTGGCGATAGTCAACGCAGAAGCGCCACGAGCCACCCTACTCTTTAATTAATGCGACAGGGGTTGCCCATTCACTTGAGGAAGGTTCAATAATGTTATTGGCAAGCACTTCGTGACTTCCTGCTGGATGACGTTTCGCTCAGACGCGAACACTAGGGGTAGCGGTAGGAAGGACTGGCATCGCCTGTGTGTTTGACATGCGTCACTATAGAGGTCTGGCCCACAGGCCATTTGCAGAAGCCGAACATCACTCGATATGATATGATAACGCACCAGAGGCCTTCAGTGTGATCAGGCGGAAGGTCAGAGGTGATCATGTTGCTTATTTCGTGGCTGCCACGAATTCACTACGTCGGCGTGCCGTTCTGAGGTCAGGCAACACCCGGTGCGAAAGCATCTACCTGGCCGTCTTGTAACGAGCTAAGATGAGCCATGGGTATCCACTGTGGGAGTATCTGCTTGGTAAAGAATTGACAAGCTGAATGCAGGTTCTTTTAGCTGTTACTGTCAGGACTGTGTAGGGAGCAGTGACACCGTGAGTTACTAATACGTCAGGAAGGGGCGTCCCAAAGTAGTCGCCATCTAGAACAGCTCGTGAACATGACAGATTACGTGACGGTTTTAAACGGTAGGCGAACAAAATCAGTGCACTATAGCCGACTCGGAGATTGGTAATCAGGGTCAAAAAGATGAGGCAGTTAAAGGCGGAAGACACCGGTGGGGCCATCGATCAGTGCTGAATGAGGATAAAGAAAATCACGTTCGAGTATGACGTAATGCGGGCATTTTGCAAGGACGGTAAAAGCAACAATCCCTTGGAAAATCACCACTGCCATTTTCGACCAGCCACCGAAAGCTAAGCAAAGGGAAGTGAGCTAATCGCAGTCCCGTGTATAACCACCGTAGATCCATTATCCACTTTCGCTGCGCTAACTCGGCCTCACCGTAACCTTCTAAACTTCCGCGTGCTCCTCGCCTCTTGTCAGCCACTGAGATTAGAAAAACGTGTCAATATATGCAATGCTATTCGTTTTGGAAGCAAGCAAAAGTGACCTCCTATGAAAAAGGAGACCGTTTGATTAGGCAGTTAACATGACGCTGTGGGTCAGCCCGATGCATCCGTCGCCGTTTACGAAAAGTTGACGTAAGGAAATTGGAACAAAAAAAGATGGAAATAGTTTTACGTTATAAGGTCCCAGCAAAGCCAATAGTAACTGCAGTAGTGCACCAAGTTGGGATAGTTGGTTGAAGTTCATATTAGAAAGATTTTAACTGCGCTATGAACAGGGACAAAGGAGGACGAAATGACAACACGTGCGCAGTTTCCAATAGTAACTACCTGAGATTCTTTAACTTGCACCTAAGTCTGAGCACATGTGCATTTTTTCATTTTGCCCTAATCGAGACGGGCATCGACCCCAGAACCTCACGTTTAGCAGCTAAACGCCCTAGCCACTGAGGCAACACGGCGAGTGTGGCACAACGAATCACCTCTTTGGCCATGGCTTTCTAAAAGACAGATGTCAAACAATAAATAAATAAATAAATAAATAAATAAATAAATAAATAAATAAATAAATAAATAAATAAATAAATAAATAAATAAATAAACCTTGGTGTTCTAAATGTGTTCATTGTTATGCATAGATCAATAAAGTGCGAACTCAAGCCGGCTGTTGGATAAAAACCGCTTCGTCCATCTCCTTCCAATTTCCGGTGTCTTGTGCTGTTACTCGATTTTATGCAATATGCATTAGTTAGCAACCTCACAGCTTGTCACGGAGGTGTTATAAATAAAAGAAAAGCGTAGATGCATGCAGCTGAGTTTGACCGAGTTATTGCAGTAGAACGTATAATAACGCCGACTCCGCATTAATCACTCTTCGCTGTCGTCGCAATCTCGGGGCTACATAAGAAAACATGCAGTTACAATTTACATTCGCTGTGTTAACACTTTGTGCACTTTGTGTCACATTTGTGCTCGCTTGCATAAATGCAAGTGCACAACGTGTCTTTGTGCTAAGAGAGCACCATTCCTCTGGCTTTGCTTGATCCCGCTCCGAGTATTTGTAAGGGACAAGTGCCTGCTTTGTTCTCTCCTACTTTCTTCCGCATTAGCATGCTCAAATTTAATCTCGATTCACGAGTAAACGTGCTCGTCGTTCGCCGAGATGAACTAAAGGAAAGGCGAAGTTTGCCTTTATAGCGTTCTTTATGGTATCAGGCTTGTCGGCTGTCTCCAAGGACAAAGATGAAAGAACAAGAGAGGGGGTTAATTCGCGGATTCAACGCTTTAAACGGTATTGACGCACGTTTTTTCAATGCGAATAGCATTTTCTGTCTTCTTCAGCCGTTATCAGTCTATCTACTTACCTACTTACCGACTTTATCTATCTATCTATCTATCTATCTATCTATCTATCTATCTATCTATCTATCTATCTATCTATTATCTATCCTCTTACGCCGACCCAGTGCCCAAGTTGTCTACTTGCTTGGGCCACTTGGTGGTCATGTCATCGTGGTCCTCTCATTGTCGTCATTCCACTCTCGTCTTATCTACTCTCGTCATACCGTCGTCGTCACGTCTTCTACGCCGACCCAGTAGCGCAAGTTGTCTAATAGCTTGGGCCACTAGGTACGCGCTTGTAGTCGTGATGCTGTCGTGGTCGTTGCATCGTCGTCATTCCAGTTTTGCCACCCAACTGTCACCATTACCATCGTAATCACGCCATTGTCGTCACACAGTCATTGTCGTGCCGTGGTTGCCGCGCTGTCGTTTTATCATTGTCATCACTTTTCAGCAAGATCATCGCATTGTCGTCATTCCGTCGTCATCATACCGCCTTCGTCTTTCCATCGACGTCAATCTTCCTCTGCCATTGTATTTTAATTATACTGTGCCCGTTCAATCGTGATTATGCCGCCCTTGTCATGATGTCATCGGCAGACAGTCGCTATAATGCCTGTATTGTGAGGCCGTCGTCGTAATGCTGTCGTGGTTGTGCCATCACCATCACTTCAGCTTAGTCATCTGACTAAGCCGTCATTGTCGTCATAAAGGTTTGGTGATACAGTCAGAGTCGCGTCATTGTCATCATATATATGTTCATCGTCATCCCATTGTCTCCATACTCTTGGCATGCCATCGTCTTAACTGCACCGTCGTCATACAGTCGTCCTCATACCATTGTAGTCCTGTCATCGGCGTCACGCTGACGTTTCAGCACCGTCATCAGATCAGTACAGTCATCCCTGTTGTCGCCATTTCTTCGTCGTCATACCAGCTTCGTCAATTCATCGACGTCATTGCTTGCTCTTCATTCTATCCTAATTATGCTGTCGTCATTCAATCATCATTAGGCCGCCGTTGTCATTCCATTGCCGTTATTGCATCATCGTCACATAGAGTCTATCGTGCATTCGTTGCCATACCGTCGTCGTCATGGCGTCTTGATTGTGCCATCGTCATCATTGCCAGCTTCTTCGTCCAGTTCTCATCATATCGTCGTCATAGTCGTCGTAATATAATTGTCCGCATGTCATCATCATCTGATTGTCATCGTTATACCAGCGTCATATTTTAGGAATCAACATCTTATTGTCGGCATGCCGTCGTCGTTATACTGATGTCGGTTCCATCGCTATAATCCCTTTTTCTTCATTCTATCGCCACTGAATTGGCGTCACAGAGTCGTCGTCATGCCTCTACGCTAATGAGCGACCTTGGCAAGCGAGTGCCATAGCAAAGAGGGGACGATATCGAAGTATGTGACATATATCCGAAGCATCGAAATTTTCAGAATTGCCACTACATTTGTCAGATAAGCCTGACTTCGGGAACATGGTCTGTCGCCGCATTGCTCGACTGCTATTCGCATTACCGCCGACAGTCATCGTGAGATGAGTTCTGCTATAATATTTGCTCTTTCTTCGTCATTTGCATTTCTTTCTTTTGCTTAGAGTGCGCGTAGCACAATCGTAGGGAATTTTTCCCCCCACTCATCGGAACTCTCAGCCACAGCTACGCTGATAGCCTTGGTGCTGCTTTAAGACATTAGGGCCAGACGCCCAAAGAACTTTTCACAACAGTCGAAGCCTTTCGCCAACATATCGTAAAAATGAAGAGCTTGTAGCACATTTCCTTGCACACACCTGTATAGTGGAGATTCAACCAGAGTGACATGCACCGTTCATTATTGGTGCGTGGTGTGAGCTTTAGCGCTGATCATGTAGCACATCTGCGTGGAGAGAATAAAAAACCAACCTAGAGTTGTACGTTATTTATTGATGAAATGAACGTGATTCATTGTATTGTTGGCTCTGTTGGTTAATTCAAGTCAAGTGTCACACTCATTCTATTGTAAATTACATTGGTGAATATTTTGTACGTTCCTGAAAGCAAGCTAATGGGCCTATAATTTCTCAATTATTCAACATTGTCTGCCTACCTACCTACTTACCACAATACCACGTCTACATCAGCAGAAGTTGCGGCTCTTCAAGGTGCATTCAATTGCGTGCTTCAGCAGCCACCAAATTGTTGGGCAATTTTCTGCGATTCCAAAGCAGCCCTACCTACTGTGCAGTTTGCCTTACGTCACGTTTGCCTTATAAAGTAAGGCAAACACGAGCAGCTAGTGTACGAAATAAGACACGCTCATCATCACGCGCTCGAGAATGGACAAGACATTTAACTTCAAAGGTTCCCGAGCCATTGCGGAATTGCCGGCAATGAGAGCACAGATGAAGCTGCGCTTTCGGCTCATCAAAAACATCAGCGGGTTCCTATACCACTCTCAAGAACAGATGCTGCACGGCAACTTCGATCACTTGCTCCCCACATCACACTTCTACGATGGAATTCAGCAGGTTTCACTAACTCACACTTGCACTCTATTTACCCTAACTTGTGTCTTCGCCTGCCACCAGGACTCTCCCGACGCGAAACAACTTTACTGTGTTACATGGGGTTGGGCGTCACACTTACCAATGCCTATTCATTCCTAATAGAGATGACCAACAGTGCGGCGTACAAATTGTGCGGGCGCGATGAGACTCTAGAGCACCTTCCCTGTCATTTCCCATCCTTTGATACTCAGCGACGTACTATACAAGCTAAACTCCACCTCATAGATAACAGAGCGCTCTCGGAAGGAAATATCCTTGGACCATGGCCTATGCATTATTGCATGCAAAAGGTCAGAAAAGCCCTTCTGCACTTCGTGAAGGATACTGGATTGTACGAACGCTTACGACAGCGGATATTCCTCTGCTACTGACTGACTTTATTATTTTCTTTTCTCTCCTTACCTATATTCCCCTTTCCCCCTCCCCAAGTGTAGGGTAGCCAACCGGGCACGTCCGTGGTTAACCTCCCTACCTTTCCTTCTTAGTTTCTCTCTCTCTTGCGTCACTCCTTCGATATTCTATCGTTTTCACTGCATCGGCGCCATAAGTCGTTGTCTTGCCGCCACGCTCATGGGCGTCCTTGTGCCACATGGAACGATATCTGTGTAAGTCGCATATATCCGAAGCAACAAAAAGTCTCAGGATGACCACTATACATGTCAAATAAATGTCACTTCAGGAATAAGGTGCGTTTCTGCATTGCTCAAATGCTAATCGCATTACCGTCGACAGTCATCGTGAGACGAGTTCTGCCATAATTTTTTGCTGAAGACGAACAACAGCACGAGGCACAAAGGCCAGTGAATGAGAAATATAAAAGCAGAAGAAGAAGAAGAAGAAGAAGAAGAGGTGGCCGCAAGTGCAATCAACCCGTGCTGCGCGCCGAACACAGTCTCGTGTCACGAGCCCCGCAGCCGAACGGTTCGTTCTGTCAGCAGGATACAGTACAGTGACCTTCATAGAATTGTCCCAGTGAACTGCTCGCTTCCAGGGGCTTTGGTCCACGGCGGGCGCTTATAAGCCGCATTGGCGCTCATGGAGCCAAGTGCCCAAGAGTCCGCAGGCAAGGCGGCGGCCGAGCCGACGAGGTCCGCAGCTACGTCTCCCTCCAGACTGGCTGTTCGGCCCACGGCGCCAAAAGGCCTCGAATCCGCGCCTGTGTCACCACGTAGGCATGCCGCTGCTCGCCGGTCGGAACCGAAGTCGGCCCGTCCGCACCAGCATCACACCGATTCGCCCTCCTCCAGCGCCATCGCGACCCCCACCGCAGCGGACGGTAAGATCTACGAGGGGCACGAGACGCGTCAGAGTACCTGTACACCTAAATCTAAGTACATGAGCACGAAAAAAAAAGCTTATGTACTTCGCTTTAGGTGCACGTTAAGGACAGTAGGTTGCGCAAATTATTCCGGAGCCCTCCACTGTTCGGCATTCCCCACAGCCCTATGCGTTGCTTTGGGACGATAGGTCGAACGATAAAATAAGCGATGAGGACCCAGTTTTTAAAGCGCAAGCGTTAAGGACGCCATGTCGCTTAAAATCCGGTGTCGGTGTAAACGTCGGCGTCGGTGACGCAGTTCGTTAGAAAAAAAAAAATAATCCCGAACCACGCAGGCCCACCGCGTGGTGCATAAGCGTTACTGAACTAATTGAATTTCTGAAAGTAAAACGCGTCCGGAAATTCGTAAAGTACGACTTACACAGAACCTACAGACATGATAGCATTGGATTGTATTATAAATATACGAGAAAACATTATTCTGTTACGCGGAAACACAAACCCCCTTTCCAGCTGCCATTTGAGCTCGGTCTTAGTGGGAGTAGCGCGCCCCGATCGGTTCTTTGCAACAGCATCCAGATGGTGTTTAAGAGTGGAACGCTCTTAAAGGCGGAGCCTAAGTGTCCTTCAAGGTTTGGGCAATACATATTAACGCGATCGCGTTAAGGGCCCCGTGTAGCAGAAAATCCGGTGTCGGCGTCGTAGCCGGCGTAGGCGTCGCGTGTGCGAAAAATATTCTGTACGGCACTAAAACTAAAATATTAAATGTGCTAAACGATAACAGAATATCGGCCCATCCAAGAAGCCGCGTTTCAACCAGAAAGCTCGCCTTCGTGCATAGCGTTCGCCGCCAGCGTTTTCCGATAAGCTGCCGTTGCCGGGAAGCGTGAGAAGCAGTCAGGGATCTTTGAATGCTATCGCATTACACTCCACACGAAGCTTAAGCGTCCTCCAAATGCTTGTAGCAGTGGCAAATGACAAATTGTACAAGAACCACATTGAAGTTAATCGTTTAGCCGAATCTTGCCAATGTCATTTTCAATTAACAACTTCTACTGATGTGTGTCAGCCAGGGAACGGAAACCGAATGGTAGCCAAAGCAGTTTCAATAAGTCAAAACTTGCCGCGAAATACTTATTGGCGTTTCCCGTGTGATTATTCCGCAAACTCTTTCTTAAGCACTACTTCAAAAAAAAAAAAGAAAGAAAGAAAGAAAACAGCTACGTAGGACACCGATGTGGTTATTTTGGAACAGAAATGTCGCAGTTTCACCAGAAAGGCGAAGCATCGATTGCGATAGCAAATTAGTAGAAATTAGTGGCTAACACTCCCAGGGATAGTTGTAAAACATAAATACCCCAGAAAGCGCATCGGAAAACGACTCCGCGGTAGCTCAATGGTGGGCGCATCGCACGCGTAAGGCGAAGACGTGGGTTCGTTCCCCACCTGCGGACAGTTGTTTTTTCATCCGTTTTCATTTCCATTAATTTATAATTTCTTTAATTCAATTAGTAAGTGCAAGTGATCTCCCCTATGTTGTTCTTGGTGTCATTGTTTGTTGGCTTCTTATCAAATTAGTGCAAAGCATACGAAGTAAGGGTAGTAGTTTTATCGGCCGTATAAATTTGTACACTTAAACATACTAAATAACAAGCATGGTGTCACGTGCGCACAAGCAAACTTGGCACAGATCTGACTCGATGGCCGCGGAAACTCTGTCAAAACGCTGAAGTGAGGAAGCGGGGCAGCAGCAGCGAGCGAACTGGCCGCCGTTCTGCCTCTCGCTTCAACGCGAACTGAAACAGGAAACCACAGCGCGCGGCGGACTCAGCTTTCGTCGCAGATGGCTTTCAAGGTACAGCGGCCCAAGCTGCGCGCGCAGCCGCCTGGGCCGCCCGGAGTATATAGAACGCGCCCCCCTCCCTCACCTGCCTTGCGCGCGACGGAAGACGGCGCGCTTCCTCCCCGCTTTCCTCCCTTCCATGCGCTCGATTGAGCCGTCATTGCCGACTCGCCCTCGCACGCTTTCACTCCCACATACAGCATGCGGCGCGCGGCAACGATTTTATCGTCCTTGGGCTTTATACTGAACCTTACGGCTACGCCGACGGCGACAGCAGAAATTCATCTGGAGAGTCCATATAATTGCTATCGCAATAACTCCAAATTGCCGAGAGTCTTGGAATCTTTACAAAGTGAGCATGCCTTCAGCGTTGTGCATATTGCCCTATTGCTCTATTGCGTTTTGTAATAGCTTTAGTAACGAAAATATTATTTAGTGAAGAAGCTTTAAAAAATTGCCTTCCGGAGATTGGCTCGTCGATTTCTGTTGTCATCTACTGGTACTAATCTGGGTTAGTACCAGTCGAACCGACTTCTTTCAATGAATTTCGTATAGTTGTGGACAGTCGTCGCCTGTAGCAGCAATGTAGCCACGCACACAAAGTAAACCCTTGCAATTTTTTTAATATTACCGCGCGTGAGGGCGACCGCACAGCGTGTCAGCGGCCTTGTAGCGGCAAGGGGCACTCCTCAAGCGAACGTTGCAGCGTAATGCCGTCGAACTGGAAGTAGCCTTGCACGCCCGCGCGTACTGGCCCCGATCCCTCCGGCCCTCACCGCTGCAAGGCACTGACAATCCGTGCGGTCGACGCTCGCGTAATATCACTTGCTTGGCACTGAACGACGCAGTGTAGGCGCGTCTGTATTTGGGACAGGCCCGAGTTGAATTCCCTGATATCTATTGCCGCACTTAAACGCAATGAACGAGTTCTGTTTGAGCTTGACATTAGGCCTTTCGCTTGAGGAAACTCCTCTTGCTAGAATTGTTCAAAAACTGTATGCAGTTTCTTCAATGCTTCCCTTACTTTCGCGCTTTTCCTAGCGCGATGTCTTCTCGCTGGCTGGCTAAAGCGGTAGGCTAAAGCGCTTATATCACGGTACATATAGTATACGGTACCGCGGAAAGGCCACTCGTTCGCAGTAAGCTTAATATATTAAGTAACGTATCACTTACCTAGGGCTGAAACTCTATCTGGATGTACCATAGGCATATGAAAATGCTCTAAACAGTACGGAACCGTGATGAATTTGTTCTCCATTAACTTTTCGGCGGCGCCAAGCGGAATGTTTTTGTAATTTCCAAAACGTCGATTGCTATACGGCCGTGTCGGTGAACTGTAGCGCTCTGGAAGCCCCACCCAGGGCCTCATACACCGTAAGCGCGTGCTATACAGAACTGTGACGGTAATATACCAGGTGGTCAAAATTAAGCTTTACGGAGTTTTTAGAAATCGCCTATGGCAGGTAGCATAATTCTTATCGTTTAGCTGGGTTATTCGAAGAGGTGGTCATTAGTATCACGAGAGATCGAAACACGTATTAAACTAATTACAAAAATTGACTAATGAACTTCTTAGTTAATTACTGCACGACACAGATTGCAATTTACGAATTGTAGCTGTTGAGTTTGCTAGACGCATCCACTTGAAATGAATTTCCAGGATGACACCAGTTTCGATACTTTTCCCAAAGTGTGGGACCAAATACATGGGCGTTGCGGTTGCTTTTGTGCTTCAATGTATAAAACAGCATTTTGGTGAAAATGCAAGGGGTACAACAGTGCATTTTTACGGCGTGTATGATGGCGCCTATCTCCAAACTGGTGCCCTTCTGGAAATTCATTCCAAGTGGATACGCCTGACAAACTCACCGGCTCCCATTCGTAAATTGGGTTATGTGTCGTAAAGTAAATAATTAAGAAGTTTATTATTGAACCTTTGCTAATTAGTTGAATATGTGTTTTGATTTCTCGTGCTACTAAGGTCCACCTCTTCGAATGCCCCAGCGCAGCGATAAGAATTATGCTACCTGCCACAGGAAATTTTTTTTTAAATTCCGTAAAGCTTAATCTTGAACACCCGGTATATTTAAAAATAAAGTCATCTTAGAAACAGAATCAGCTAAATAACGTCACCTACAAGAGTACCGTGGAGATGTACTATTTTGGTGCCTCCATGGATGGGCTCGCTCAGTGGACTGCTTCAGCACGGTTCCTCTGGCGGTAGACCTTTCCTGCTTTTCCCAAAATTTACCGAAAAGATGCGCAGCGACTCCACACCGAACGTTCCCAAAAGCTCGTCGGTGAATTAATAAATTTCGACACAGAATCTATCGTTATCTGGAGTGCATACGGCAAGTATTAGTGGGTATTAACCAAATGATGTCCGAGGAAAACACGGGGAATGCAAGAGGTGGAAATACAAGACGATGAGCAAGACGAGAACAAGGTGAGAGCAGGGGCCAATGTTTTGAAAAGTGAAGTTGTCTTTTTCAAGGCCTTGAAAAAGAGAAGTCCACTTGTTGAAACGTTGGCTCCTGCTTTTGCTCATCGTCTCAAATCATGACCGGTAGATTGCCGCTTCCTTGACAAATTTACAATCATTGGATTCGAACTGCACTAACATATGGGGCAGAAAATCGGAGGTTAACAGGGACGCTGGGTTGAGAAGCTATGGACCGCGCTTTATGTTGTGGAATAAAAAGTTGTAGATGTAACATTAAGAGGCAGTAAGACAGCGGTGTGAATTCGAGAGGGAATGGTGGCAAGGTCTGCTATTTTATAGTTGAGATTAAAAAAAGAATTAGGATCGAACAAACCGTGCAATTTGTACGATAGATAATTGGTGCTCTATTGGAGCTAACGAATGAGTGCCAAGGGAAGGGTAGCGCAGTCGGGGAGGCCAGATAACTATAGCTGATGTAAGTAAATGAGCAAGTGTACAGCGTAGTGCATTGCCAGCTGGAGCGATACAAGGGTAATGAAGTGTCTATAAGAGAGGGCTTCGCCTTGCAGTGCACATAAACGGGATGAAGATGATGAAGACGAGGTTGATTTGTACATAGTTCATTGCTTATGAAAAAAATGAAAGCACATCATTTTGTACGAACTGAAGTGTCAACGCGAGCAAACTTCGAAAACTTTTTTCTTGCGCCGAAAATGTAGGAAACCTAGTATACGGATTGAATTCCGTGAACACTGACGTGCCTGCGCTGGGATGTCTTAACGATATTGAAGAAATGACAAGTTTGGCCCCTTTCATTTTCTCCACAAGTAACCCATTTCTTCAAAATGAAGGACAATAGGTTCGCAAATAATTATTTCATATTTATTTTGAAGTAATTTATAGTATGTTGTCACAATGCTTCTTCGAATGACTTCATATCACAGGGCCCGATAAAAACAGAGGCCATGAGACACACCGCGCTAAGTACTGTCAAGGATTTTTTTTTTTTTTTGCCCTTGTTTATCTTGCGTGACGTATATGAAGTCCGGCTGTATCAACTCACCCAAACCAATACAATTATAAGTTTGCTTATATTTTCACCAGTTCAAATCCTTTTAATACAGTGGCCACACTTCCCAACCGTCAGCCCCTTAGATCAATCAAATCGAGTGCTGCTTTCTTGCAACGACATACGGAGCGGCTTCAGTGACATCATTCCGGCTCCGGAAGGAACCACTGGATTGAAAGATATGGCTCTGAAAAATATAAACATACAAAGAGGAATGTTTACAATGATTTGAATCAGTTATATTTTTTGCATGCCGTTGTTTTGGCTATGTATTCACGGTAAAAGCGGGTGCAGTAAAGCAATGCCAACCGAGGATGCTGTTAGCGCTGCGCGTACCCTTTGCGTCCGTGTATCTAGCTATTACGTGCCTAAAATAAAGATAGCATGTAGAGTAGAGCACTGCACGGGCTCGGGCTTACCCGAAAGCCCGGGCCCGGCCCGGCCCGTGGGCCGGGCCGGGCCGGGTAGAGGAGTTTTTTCACGGGCTCGGGCCAGGCTCGGGCACGGCGTGTGCTTTTTGACGCGGGCCCGGGCCGGGCTCGGGCTTTCTGCGAGTTATTCTCGGGCTTCTCAACTCTGAAAAACATGTATTTTTCGGTCTCGGGCCGGGTTCGGGCCGGTTTCGAGTCGGGCTCGGGCCGGGCTCGGGCTTAAGGTAAAGGGGTGGCGGGCCGGGCCGGGCCGGGCGGGTAACGTAGATTATTTCTGGGCCCGGGCCGGGCCCGGGTCTCGCCATAAAAGTTTTGATCGGGCTCGGGCGGGCCGCCCAATGTGAAAACGGGCCCGGGCCGGGCCCGGGCCGCAAAGATCGGCCCGTGCAGTGCTCTAATGTAGAGACGCAGTATCGCTTTTCGTAATGTATCGTCCCAACTAGTGTCTATAGACGGTTTCATGCTCGCGATAACAGCAGCGCGCGTGCCGCCCCCAAGAAACTTCCGGTCACGTGCCTTATCAGGTTTATGCTTTAAAACGCATGGTTGCTTCTTCGCCAGTTACATTCAGCAGCTACGTCAGTGGGCAAAACCGGAAGCAGTGCAGGGCCTATGTTTGTAATCACTGAAACGGTCTATAGCATTGGCAAGCACGATCTGTCGCATTTGGTTAATAAAGAGAGCATCGGGTTTTGTAATGCGATTGTGTTTTAGCACAGCAGTAACCGCAACTTGTTGCCGACAAAGACAAGCGAACGGGACACTGTATGAACTTGGCGCTAATTCGCAATTTGTTTAGAGCAAACTGTCCGCTTCTTCTGTCCTTGCTCACAAGAATCTGCATTCTCTACTGTAATGCATGACCACCAACCTCAGTAAGGCGACACGGTGCATGGGCTATTTGGTACACATTTTGGCATCACAGTGCTAAAAGCGGGACAAGAATAACGACACAACGCAATGTTTTCTTGTTATTGCGTCGTCATTAGCACTGTTTGCTTCCTAAACAAGCCGCAATACTAACACAATACTATTGTCACATCTGTCCTGTATTACCTTATTCCAGGAGGTGCCCACGCATCCGACGTGGTACCGATGCCAGAAACCAGCGATAGCTCCAAGCCCGTTGATGTCAAGCCCTCGCAAAGCACCACGAAGTCCACCATCAAGCTGGCCGAAACGAGAAACAGTGCCATACGGTCCCGCAAAGCGCGCGCCAAATCCTATCGTCCGGCGTCCCCGGCCCCTAAGCGGCTATTGTCCGGCACGCGTGTAGCGACCGAAGAAGGCACTGCAAGATCGGGGTGTTCTCCAGAGTCTCCGCCGCTGGCAGAGACGTCTGGCGACGACAAGGAGCGAGCCGGGCCCGGCGTCCCAGCCTACGCCCCAGTCATCGCCCCAGTCATCGCCACCGCTTCACTGCTGCGGCCGATGCTCAAGACCACAGTTTCAACCGCGTTGCCCACGGGCGGTGGCGTCAAGTGCGGCCCGTCTGTTGATGCAGGGGCGTTGGCATCGGAATCGCCTGCGGTGAGGCTGGCGCTGTGGGCTATTTGTCCGAGCGCGAGATGCAGAAAGCACATTTTAACGAGAATCTTTTTTACAAACTCTTCCAGACTTTGCACCGTCACTTCACGGTGCAACTTGTTTGGGACATGTGCACCGTAATGTGCGAGATATTATGCAGAATATCTCGCACATTAGAAGCGCATTTTACGTTCCCAAGGTAGAATGAAACCTCGCGCTCTGAGGAAAACAGCCCGATGTTCTAGCCATTTGGATACAATTGGTGTTATCCAAATTCAGAGCCCAGCGACCGCTTCCTCGGACTAACCGAGGCGATGCTTCTGAGGATTGTTTGCACTTGAAGCAATCGCAGAGCCGGGAACAGGCCATATATCCGCCATGTTTTAGACACCACCTCGTTCACGCATGCTTCTTTCGTTCCAGCGGCAAGTAGCTCTTTGAGACGATTTGCGGCTACGCCGCGTTGCATAGCAACTGTGCGCGAGAGTAGGTCCGCGCGTGCCAGCTTTCATTAAGCCGCGGACGCAGAAATAAATCGACCGAATAGTCAACCTTGGTGCCGCCTTACGCGTCGCACTGCTTTCTGCCACGGTGTAAGATATTTACTCTTTACGTGGAGACATTTCTAGGCTTGCTTGCGAGACGCGATCGACTAGATAAAGTAGAAACGGCGCGTGTCTATCGGCCCGGTGACGGCAACGGATACCTATCGACGGAACGACTCAACTTCAGTTAGAACGCAGGCGAGAGCTTGTGCGGACCAGGAGCGCGTGCATGCCCTCTCCCCCACGCTCTCCCCCAACCCCGGTGACCTACTTTCGCGCATCACTCAATCACTTCGGATTTCACGCGAAGCGCTTGTTACTATAATAACGGGAGATTAAACCAATAAAAACCTTTTCTGTCGTGAAGTTGCGTCGTACCGCCGATAGCTATCCGTTGCCGTCACCGGGCCGATCGGCGCGCGCCATTGCTACTTTATCTGGTCGATCGCGTGTCGCGAGTGTCCTCACCTAAAGAGCATATATCTTGCACCATGCTTTCTGTACAAGCTCTCTTTACCACTCTGTCTCTCGACAGATATCAAGCTTCATTTTCATCCTCGTGACATCACGGCGTCGATGTCTCGCGGTGTGCATTTGAACTGCTGGTTGAATTTTCGCGTAGCTTGTGAACGGTTGCTGCGCGAAAATATTCTATTACATTATTGTTGTGACCCGTTCGGTGCCACAAATATGAACATTATAAGGGTTCAAAAGTACTGCACTTGTTTATAAGGGCGATCTTTTAATAAGCTTTCAGGATTTTTTAAAGATCGGCCGTTGCAATTAACATAATTCTAGTCCTTGAGCTGAATTATTCAAAGATGCGGACATTTCTTGCACGAGAAATCGAAACACCTTCAAATAATGAACAAAAATTGGCGATGAACTTCTAATTTTATTATTACGGTTCATATTTGCAAGTTTGCAAGGCGTATCCACTTGGAAATAATTTCCAGAATAACACCAGTTTGGAGATAAGCGCCATCAAACTCGCCGTAAAAATAACACCACTTACGTTTTTATTAAAGCGTTATTTAATGCATTCAAGCACAAAAGTAACCTGAACGCCCATCTATTTCTTTCCACACTTTGGGAAATATCTCAATACTGGTGTCATCTATGAGCTCATTTCAAGTGGATGCATATGGCAAACTCACCGGCTATAATGGGTAAATTGCAAAATGTGCCGTAAACGAAATAAGTCGGACGATATTTAACTCGTTTTGGTAAGTTTTTTTTTTAAATCATTTTTATTTTTATTAGCGATATTCTTCTATTTTTGAGCCAGTACAAATTCGTTTATATGCAGACGACTGCATTTTGTTTCAGGATAGTGTTTGCCGAGATGACCAGGAACTTTTGAATGCTTACCTTCATAACAGTTAAGGTGTAAACAATGGGACATGAAGCTGGATGAAGAAAAAACAGTGCACATGCAGATTACTAACAGAAGACAAAGGTGGATGTTTCTCTATAGTCATCCTACTCATCCTCTCGTAGAAGTAAATGCATAATAGAAGAAGTAAATGTGTGACAATAACTGACATCCTAAGTTGGAATTCTCATTTATCTAATGTATGTGCAGCCTCATTTCAGAAACTCTGTATTTTGCGTAATAAACTAAGACAAGCGCCCCTGGAAACAGCTTCATGCATACGGATCACTCATAAGGTCTAAAATGAAATACACATGCACCCTCTGGGATCCGCACAATTCCCAATATTAATGCACTAGAAATGATACAGGTGAAAGCAGCTATAGGTTTATTTTTCTATGTACCGTATCCCTAACAACTATCATGCACAATCGTGGTATAGAAACATTACAACTGCGGCGGAAAATACTAAGGCTTAAACTTCTTTTTCTCCTCAAGAATAATTTGCTCTCGATCCATCCTGCTCCATATGCGCGCTTATTAACTACAATACTAGCCAAACATCACCACTCCGAATCTTTATCTCCCTATCAAGGAAGAACTAACGCTGTCATATTTTCCCCCCGTACTACTGAAGATTAGAACGCACTACCATTATCATTGGTAAGCAGCACTGACTCAACAGATCGGATTATTTTTATCTGTTAATTTCGCAACAGAGATGTGAGCGTTTTGTTTGTTTTCTTGTGAAAGCTTGTATGATTATTTTTTGTCATTTTACCCCTCCTGCTTGGGCCCGCATGGGCCTGCAGTATTTCGCAAAAAAAAAAAACTGTAGAATATGTTTTAGTTTTTTCGTACTAGTATTGTCCGCCTCTTCGAATATTCCTGCTGAATGACAAATATATTCTATCTGCCTCAGGCAAGTTTTAAAAAATCCGTAAAACTTTAAAATTATAACCTCGTCTATACGTTCCATAGGAGGACAAAAGTACGGTTGAGCGCATCTCAGTTAGTTTTGTAGCGTTTAGTTTACCGTGTCACGAAAGCTTCGCATCACGTAGATTCCAGCATACGCGTTGGATCTGCGCAAATGTTTAATATTGCTTTTACAGCTTTGCTGTATGATTCTTCTATAGTAATGACTTATCATGTCCCGGTAAAGCGTGTGAAAGAGAGCGTGCCATGAGGAAAATTGCACAAAAACTTTGAAGAGGCAGTGTGCATGGAAGCGTTCTCTTCAACTGTGTAGGTATGGAAAGACGGAACTTTGCTTCAGAGTGGAGAGCGTTGCTTACTATTAGAGCAAAATGTATTGTCGGAAGGGTTGATGGATCATCCGCCTAAATTGAAACACGAACAAGAAATCACTGATCAGAGTGTGTCTTACGAGTAATTGCAAGAAAATGCGACGTGTGACCGCTCTGTAGCCAGATTCTAAGTATATAACCTAGTCCCAACTGTACGTTTCAGAGTGAATGAAGCAACCATTCCAAATGCAGGTTTGCCTTGAAACGGAATTACGCACTGCAGTAGTTTCGGACTTGTTCGCGTTTGAATTTATACTGATAATTCATATGAGGAAATGAACTATTGCACTATCACAATGAATGAGCACATTGTTCAATGTGCTCGTCTTTCATTAACCTTCCCGTCTGGCAACGGCAAGAACTAATGCGGTGTACATTTTCATACGCAGGTTACGGATGATATTGAAAGCGCTACGACCCGACGCAAGTCTTCCGTTCGATGTGAGTACGCATTAACAGCCTGCGCATTGTTTCGTGTAGCTGCAGCAAAATTTGAAGAGGAGATTCTCCATCTACCGTTTCAGTGCGCCTGTACAGTATAGTATCAGAATTGCATACTTATTTCTCGATTGCAACCATCGTGGCAGATACCGGAGGCACATTTGTCCGGGAAAAATCTTTTTCAGCAAGAAAAAGATGAGCCCGAATGTTCCAGCGTGTAATCTTTGCCTATTTCACGTGATTCGCTTGCGTACCGCAAGGCACCACAATCACCGTCTAATTTTATCACACTTATGCCGCGCTGTCAGCAAGGTTGTCGTGAATTGAATGATGCATGCTTAATTTCTCAATAACAAAGAAATGGGGAGGGTTCATGACACATACATTTTCGCAGTAGGTTAGTGCTGCACGCATATGCTGTACTTATGTGTGAAATGAGAACTGCATGTTAGATTTGGATCCTTCCGTAAGCTGATTCGTTTTGCTTAAATGTGTTAAGACTGTCACTTCCTTTTCGTAATGTCTACTCACACAGTTACCGCTAGTTTTGAGGTACATATGTGCTGCTTGGTGACCCACGCACGGGCATGCATTAATACTCATGGCACATACAAACGTCCATCAAAGGTGCTGAATTTTTCTTGTGAAGAGTGGCACCACTACCGCGAGAGCTAAGCAGTATGCCACGCGCTTAAACATGTAGATTTGCAGCATGCATACGCTCAAGATGTAACGTGGTCTGGACACAGATATACTCACGAATGTTAGTCTTGGTGACATTGTACGCGTATCGCTATTGTCATGATTAGAGACCGGATTTTAGGCAAATACCTTTTTTGTTCCTTGCGCTCCTATCGCCCCACTTTGATATATGAGCATGAATTAAGAGGTTAAGAAGGGCTCTTATAGTGTTTTTCATAGTGCCTATAAATGCCTATTTTGGCGTTTGTGCCTAAATGCCTATAAATGCCTATTTTAAACATCGGCGCCCATATGAACACTATTTAGACCCAAGTTTCGCTTTCGAGTACAGTTAGAGACCGTTATTCATGTTACCGGGCACCATTAACTGTTCGGAACTCTATGGGGTTCAAACTAGTCATTTAGTTCAACCAACTCCCGGAAAACAACTGCTAGCAGCATTGAAATGAGACGCACCGGCCAGCATACGCCGACGCGCTGACATTGCGCGGACGGTTGGCAAATGCGAAACCGCGGAAAGCCGTCAGGGGAAAGGAGAGGGAAGAGCAAAAGAAGAAAGAAAAATGTGATGTGCACGCGGCTTTCGTTTTGCTTATAATTAACTTTTTAAGGTGTTCACCGCCGTCGGGCGTTCCTTCTCAGCGTACAAGATCATTCTCAGTGACGAGGCACAATTTTGAATCAGGAAATCTGGAGATTGTGGTAGTTTGCTATTGTTTCCACAGTCTTCACAGTGATTCTTCGACTACGTTCCGCGTGCTCTCCAAACATATTTCTTCAAACACGTGCACTTCAAATGGGCGGAAGTGTATTTGGCAGTGTTGGGACGTCTGGCCTGTACAATTCGGATAATGTCATTGTATATGAGAAAATTGCCAAGAGTTTTACCTAACAGTCCTCATGTAAGAACATGCTAATTTCTTAAGTCGTAGTGTCTCTTGCATTTGTTATTTGTCTGTTTTTGTTGTCTTAATTTAATTGCGTCAGGCAGACATGAAGTATCGGTTTTCCTAATCAGTATTCCCAGCTTTCAAGTATACTTTTTTATGCCTGTTTCACTATATGCGACGCTCGAGTACAGTGGCCATTGAACATGAATATGAGCAGTGTGTTTATTGAATGAAGCCAATTGATCGTCATTAGTCCAGCAGTTTATTTAGGACAATTGCACGGCTATGTTCAACTGTTCGCGCCTTTGTGCCATCATAGACAATAACATTTCTTGTTTTCCTATCGTAGATATAGGCCACGCACGTCTTCGTTTGAAATTATTTGCATTTATGTAAACATTTATTGTGCCTATATTTACGACGTTGGAGGCCTAAAACGTTGTTTTGTATGCCTATTTTTGGCGCCTAAAACGCGCTTTTTAAATGCCTAAAGATCCGGCCTCTAGTCATGATGATTGTATAGCAGCTCTTTTCGAAGCGAGAAGCAATCGCCCCTGGCCAAACATAAAGTCGAGAATGTATGGGCTTGAAATATCACGAAAAATAAACTGCGTTCTTTTAGCTTCAATGGTGAGGTAGGATGGTAAACCCCTGCCATTTTGATAGTTGCTCCAATCTTGATAGAATATAGGGTACAATACCGCTAGCTGCCGTTAAATCCTGGCCGGCTTTAAGGTAACCATGGACAAACTTGTCTCGCTAATGAAGCTTTACGGGCGGTAACCAGGGATATGAACGTTCCACGCTAGCTTTGGGCGTCGCTTACCTTATGAATGATGAGCAGGTCCCATATATGCTTGTTTGCCAGTCATGTTTTATGAGACCTGTCTGCTATGTTGAGAATGGTAGTGTTGTATATTTGGTGTTGGTGTTGGTTTGACGATCATAGCCACTGGTGGTACGTGTGTCGCCCTGTGTATATAAGCATGCATACATTTGAATATAGGGGAATTTGTGGGTGAGTTGTTTGCTCGACCACTCTTCATTTATCGGTGACCCACGTCGCCGCTACATTGGCGACATTGGCGACAAGGGTTAGTCGGTTTATTTGGGGGGGGGGGGGTAGGGGGGGAGGGGAGGGCGTTATTTTTACCAACGGCTTTTATGCATCATGAGCGTTTCGGGGCTAGCCCCGCCGCGTCCGTTTCTGCCTGCGCCTCGCCGTCCTGCTGTTGCGTGGCCGCAATGGCTCCGCATCTTCGAGAACTTTTTTGCGCGCTTCGGCTGCCTCAGACTGCACGATGGATCGTCGCAAACCCCTACTACGGCACAGTATCGGCGTAGAAGGCTAGCGCGTATTTTACACCCTGCCGCTTCCATCTTCAGACAGCGCTAAGCCCGGTGAGCAAACTGCTACTGATAAGGTATCAGCAAATAGCAAGAGCATTGCGGACACACGGCCTGAAGCATTGTCGTATGACATCGCACTAGCAGCTCTGCGTGCTCATTTCACGACAGCTAGCAATGTTGTGGCCGAGCGGCACCGTTTCGGTGGGCGCGTTCAGCAACCTGGTGAAGCAATTGACGAGTACGTTACCGCATTGCGCGAGCTTTCTGCTACGTGCTCGTTTCATTCCCAGGAAGATTCGCGGGTGTATCGTCTCGGAGCTTGCGTGAGCGGTTTCTTCTGGAAGGGTCCTCTCTCTCGTTCACTAAAGCTGTAATCATAGCAACGCAGTTTGAGCAGGCAACCAACGATCTCCAAGAATTTGCTCATGCAGATGTTCAGCGCCAAAAGACTCGGGAAAATACGCCAACGCGCGCACCATATTCAGACGGCAGTTCGAAGTGTTCAAGCAGCCACCAGTCACGCTGTTGCCGCTGCGGTTCATCCCAGCACAACGCTGCATGCCTCATTTCACTGTGCTGCTAAAGACAAGTGTTGTCATCGTTGCGGTATCATGGGTCCCTTCCGCTCTGTTTGCAACCAACGAGACCTTGCACTGGTTCATGAGGTAGAAAGCGAAAATTCATACAGCGAGGTAGTTTTGAGCATTTTGGCTGTGACGACGTCCGCTTGCCCTACAATTCCCTTTTAATTGGTCGTACGGATATAACTTTCCTCGTAGATTCGGGATAATCAGTTTCCATTCTAGCTCATGCTCTTTTTAGGCAGAATTTAGGAGGAATGCGCTTTCTGCCCCTAGAGTTAGGCTAGTAGACTGTTCAGAGAGACCAATTCCAGGCCCTGGCTGTTTCTTCGCTGACGTCACATAGAAGGATTGCACAACCTGCCTTCTTTTGTATGTCGTGGAACAAGGCACCTCCCTCTTGGGCGTTGACGCCATCAAGTCGCTTGCTCTACAGATTGATGGCTCGTCAATGCGGTGTCTTGAAACGACAGCGCTAACTACTAATGCTCGATAGGAGCAGTTCTCTGACCAGACAGACACCCAGCAGCCCATTAACCTCCCTACGGAATTAGTTCAAGGGTTTCGAACTATCTTTGATCCAGGGCTTGGCCTCGCGAAAGGTTGTGTTCACCGTGTCACAACGCGATCCATTGTGCAACCAGTTGCATCAAAGCTTACGCACCTTCCGCTCTCACTGCGACCAGTGGTCTCGGAAGAACTTCGCCGGATAGAGCGCGTGGAGGCATCGGAACCAGAGTCCCCCATTGTGGTGGATAAAAAGAATGAGGGAGGTAATCGTCTGTGCCTAGACCTTGCACAGGCAAACAAAGCCGTCGTTGAAGACAGTTTTCCCCTTACTCATACAGAAGAGCTATGTCATAGTCTAGTGGGGGCAACACATTTGTCGAAGCTAGTCCTCGCATCCACTTACCACCAGGTCTTGCTTCCCGAGAGCCGCGATTTATTTGCATTTATAACCCACGAGGGCCTGTTTCGTTTCAAGCGAGTGTGTTTCGGGATAGCTTCCGCACCCTCAGCATTTCAGAGTATGATGTCAAAAATTCTAGAGTGATGTAGCGGCGTACTTTTCTATGTTGATATTGTTACAGTGCGTCAAAGGTAGTGGAGCAGCAGCATCAGCGGCAACAACAACATTAGGAGAGCAGCGAGGAAGAGAATGATGACGAGCAGTACCGGCACCCACTTGCCCTACGGCTCCCTGAAATAAACGCATTCTACACACGCCGTAACAATATTACTGTCTACGGGAAGAGCAGGCAGGAGCACATAACGAACCTTGCCGCAGTACTGAGGCGCGTTAGAGAGGCAAGACTGAAACTGAACCGGAAATGTGTCTTTAATATGCAGGAACTTGCGTTTTTGGGCCACAGGGTAACAGCGAGCGGTATTTTTATGCTGAGGGAAAAGGTCGTCTCCATTCAGGACACTCCGGCGCCTGGACTGGTAGAATACTACGCGACGTTCATTCCCAACTTTGCCCACATTTTCGAGCCAATTCATTCTCTTCTGAGAAAAGGGCCGTCATTCGTTTGGTCTAACGAGGTAGACGCCAGTCTTAGAAAGGTCAAGGAGGCACTTGCGTCGAGCACCATACTGCGAATGTTCGATGCATCTCTTCCAGTTGTCGTTTCCACTGACGCTTCCTAGTGCGGGTTTGGAGCGGTTATACAGCAGGTGCATGGACGGGAACTACACACTGTCACCTTCGCGTCTCGAGTTCTTTCACCAGCAGAGCGGAAATATTCAGTAGGAGAACGTGAAGCGTTGCATGTGTTTGAGCATGCGAGAGGTGGCACGCGTACCAGTGGGGGCACCATTTTACGCTGCTGACTGACCACCAAGCTTTGGTAAGATTGCTTTCAACTCAAGGACCAGTAAGGCGTCCCATGAGGGTAGCTTCATTGGCAGAGCGCTTATTATGGTAAAACTATACAGCCAAGTATCGTAAGGAGTCGAAAAATCAAGTAGCGGAGGCGTCTCCGCGTGTCATCTTAGCAGGAAGAAGAAACTTTGTTAGAAATGGTGTCAGAGTTGCTAATCCTTTCTCGTGTTACCAGAGAACAGTTTGAACATGCCCAGTCGAATGACAGTGCGCTGCAACAAAGCAAGGCATATATACAGTCGTAGTGGCCAGCCCACAAATATTTGCCGAACGAACTTCAATCCTTCTTCAAAGTACGGGACGAACTTTCAGTGGTGGACAACTTGATGTTGAGTGGCGAACGGCTTGTGGTTCCCACATCACTTACGCTTCAGGTAATTACCACTGCTCACGAGGCTCATTCCGGAGTGGTGCGAACGAAAACGCGGCTGCGAGAAAAATACTGGTGGCCAGCCATGGACCATCAGGTCGACTTAGCGATCCAGATGTGCAGCATATGCCAAGCAGCAGACAAAAGCACCAAGGTGACGGTTGCACCACTGAAGTCGGTCCCATTTCCAGACCAGACTTGGCTGAAGCTCGGCATGGGCATTGTCGGCCCTTTTGAGAGAGCATCACACGATTACAGACATGCAACTACGCTTATAGATAACTATTCTAAGTGGCCCGAAGTAAACTTCTGCAGCGATACTACAACCCGCACAGTAACAAGCTTCTTGGTGTCAGTCAGCGCGAAGGCTACCTGGATGAAACTCTATGCGATAACGGACCACAGTTTTCATCTCGGGAGTTCGAAGCTTCCCTGCAAGACTGCGGTATCCGCTTGATACATTCGTCTGTGTACTACCCGCAGGCGAACGGTCAAGTCGAGCGGTTTAACAGAGCGGTTCAACCAAGGCTTCGTTGAAGTGGCTACACTCGAGCAGCGTCCCTTGCGCCAGGCGGTATACCAGAATATTTGGGCATTTAACGTTATACGCCGCGCACCCCAACTGCAAGTGCCCCGGCCCTTCTGCACGGACGGTTACCAAGAACTCGGCTGGATGTGGTCGGGCACCCGTCAGCCATATCCTTTGCTGACACTGGTTCGGAGCTCCGCCACCTACGTGAGTGGGTGAAGCAAAAGCAACAGTAGAGCAGACAATACACGGACGCTCGGAGGGCCCAGAGAGAAACCAGAGTGGATGTTGGCGACCTTGTCAGAGTAAAAAAAAACACAATTGCCTTTAAAGGTGACCTGGAATTCAGTTGCGCAAGAAAAGTCGTCAGCAAGGAGTGACCATCCTTTTTACGCCATGATGACGGACAAACGTTGAATGCGTCGAATTTGTCGAAAATGCCACTAGCCTTTGTTGCCTTACACGGGGCGAAAGAAACGGTACAGCTAATGATCGAAGGCATGTCTCCGCCCACTAGTGAGGAACCTATTCTGAAAGCAACCACAGGAACTTCAGCTGCAGCTGTATATATACAGCAGTCGCCATTGCCACCTGCCACTTGCAGTGAGCCCGAACTGATTCCAGTAGCCAGTGGTTCTCCTAAAGCAGCCGTGCCACAACGTAGGGTACAGCTAAAAACACGTAGACGACCCCCAGATCGCTATGGCTACCAAGTGCAGGTTGCGACATGGTGCTGTTGTGAATAAGAACCTGGTTAACTTCTCGCAAGTATTTGAATTTCAAATGAGTTTTTTTTCTTGCATTTGTGTATAGCTATGTGTATAGCACAAACTCGATGTTACCGTACATAGAATTTGGTGTAGGTGCACCAACTTACTAACTTACTGTACTACTAATCAATGTACTCTGTCTTTTTTGTTCTTTTTTTGAGGAAGGGAATAAGTTGTATATTTGGTTTTGGTTTTCGTTTGGTGATCACTGCCACTGGTAGTACTAGTGTTGCGCTGTGGATACAGGTATAAGCATGGGTACGTTTGAATCAAGGGGAATTTGCTGCTGTGTTCGCTCGACCACTCTTCATTTATCGGCGACACAGGTCGCCACTGCAGGTAGTAGCCTCGGGCCGCAGTCCTAGGTTCAGGGTGCTAACCTGCCTGTCCCAGTTCTGAGGCCGGCTAACTGCCTGTCCTAGTTCTCGAGTGTAGTTAGTGTGCTAAACTTGCGCGGGGTTCGTCATCATTCACAGTTCAGGCAACTGTCACGGACAAATGGTGCTCTGCACATAGTCTTGATGACTACTGCAAAGTATATGACTGTCCCTTACGACATTATAGATTACTAACTGTAAACTATAAGGTGCGATATGTGGTGTTGCAGCAGGTGCGGTTAGTCTTCCATTCCTTGCCTGGAATTGCTCCACCTAAGCATCTTGTTTAGCAATGGTGTTGGCAACGTACTATAATCTATAAAGTTGCATGGTGCCACCGGATTCATTGCAGTGGTAAGTGCTCCACTGTGAGCTGCGGTTTGTAATGCCACGGCCGCTGGATAAAAAAAAAGTGCGGCCTGCCGCGTGCATCGAAAACGGTGTGATCCGCCGCGGCGCCACACGCCGGGGTCTGTTGTCTCAACGTTAAAAAGTATTGTCTGGCATCGGCATAGCAAATGCGTCAAGAACGCGCTTGGAACGTCGTCGAGCGTGCAAGCTGAAGCGTTCCATCCCCCTCAGCTAGCGCCGTTCGGCACAGCCAAGCGGCCGACAATGCAACTACGGCCGTCACGTTCGCTCCCATAGCAGCGCGCCCGAAGCGGCAGGCCGCACCTTTTTTTTATCCAGCGGCCGTGGTAATGCTATCTGCACAGCAGTCTGCTGAACCCGATGATGCTTGTTTGTAGCCGCGCACGTAGCTCTACGTTTCACTTCTTCAGCAGCGGTTCGTACCTTGCGAGGACACGCCATAACGTGTACCGAAGAGGTACCGAGAATACGTAGCGCACATCTCGCATCAGGATCGCGTTTATTGCGCGCCTCGTCTGAATCGTATCTCGTCGTCTGCGCCTGTGCACGCGGCTTTTGCAGGCGCATTAACTAGATGGCGCCATCGTACTGGCGGAGGCTCAGGCCGTCTGTGCCTGCGCGTCTGCCTAGGGCGCATTTATAGGGCCTTTTTCTGACACTGATAGCAACGCTTGCGTGGCTCAGTGGTGAAGTATCCGACTCCCGCGCAGCGGGCCTGGGCTCGATCCCGGCGGAGACCGGGAACTTTTTTTCGCATTTTGGGCGTTAGCGGTCACGCGGCGGCGGCGGACAACAGCGCGAACCAAAACAGTTATTAGAATGTGCCCATAATAGCTGACGCTCTAAAAGCTACTCAGAACTGCAGAGATAGACTGCGTACTTTGGGGACAATGCTACAGGTGTTGCAACGGTGCGAGTGGATCTTTCGCGTGAATTGAGCGAGTCGCATAAAATGATAAAAACTGCGTCAATTTAAGTGTTTCCTCAAGTAACACCCGCTTTGGATGGTTTGCAGTCGGAGCCACCACCATACGCGAGATCTCCCACGTGACTGCGTCCCTGATCGAGCACCGCCGTCAGATGGTGGCACTGTTCGTGGTTGGCTTCCTATGCGTGCTCATCTCAGCCGGAGGGGTGCTGCTCTTCTTCGTGCTGCGCCAAGAGAGGGCGCACTACTTGGACGCCTGCTCCACGTTGGGCTGCAAGCGCGCCGCAGGGGACCTGGAGCGCCTCATCGATGTGTCCATCGATCCGTGCCACGACTTCTACGGCCACGTATGCCGCCGGTGGCTCAGCCACTACGACGCCGGCTACGTTGAGAGAGCGGCCCGCGACCTGCTGCGAGACCTAAACAGCAGCCTGAGCGAGGTCGACGAGCCGAACCGCGTGTCGCCCCGCCTGTTTAGCCTGGCGCAGTTCTACCAGCTCTGCAACCGGTTTATTGGCGCGCGAAACCTGCAGCTGTCCGACATGCTTCGGCCCTTCAAGCAATACATCGACTTGCTCGCCCTGTCCACCTTTCCCGAGGTCATCGGACGCGTGGTCAACCTTTCCTTGGTGCACGGAGTACGCACGCTGCTGGATATCCGACTCGTGCGCATGCCGAAGGCAGCCGTGAGACTTAGGATTGGCTGCGGCATCTCGCTCGCCCAAAAGTGCTGCGAGAACTCGTCGGCCGAGCTACACCTCTACCTCAAAACCTTGCTGAGTGCTGTCTCCGAGATGCTGCCCAAGAATGAACCACGTCGCTCCTTGAACGCCTCCGACATCGCGGATATAGACGCTTACGTCCGTCCTCTCATGGTCGCGCCGATAAACGAGCAGAGCTACACCATCTCGGTCTTCGAGTCACTGAACAGGCTTATCAGCAGTGACCAATGGCAGGCGGCGATAAACATGGCTCTGCCGGTGACGTCCCGTCTAGGAAAGCATTCTCGAGTAATCGTGACCAACGTAGATGCCATCACGAAGCTGCTCGCCTACTTCGGAAGCCGCAAGGACAAAGGCGTGGTGTACGTATACGTCCAACTGCTCATGGAAGCGATGCGCTTTGACTACCTGCGCCGCCGAAGCGCCGAGGGTCCGGACGGCGCCGTTAGGACATGCTTGCGCGCTACCTGGAGCGCGCTGAGTGGCACCAAGGGAGTGGTAGCTTCCAAATTTATCCGCGCCCACGAGACCATGGCACGCGCTGTGTTCGAGCGCGTGCTCTCCTCCGTGCTGCAGGATGCCGAGAGCTCCCCCTGGATGGGCGACCTCATCAAACGCAACGCCAAGGTCACGCTAGGGGGCGTGTCTCTTCGGAGCTTCGCTGCGGCAATGTCCAATGCGCCAGCGAGCGAAGACACTGGCGTTAGCGGTCTGAGTGCGTCGTCGGCGCCAAGCGAATTTCCCGGCCTCTTCATGGACCTCCGAAGGGCGCGCCAGAACCGCTTCTTGGAGGATCCGCCACTACTGCGGGTCGGCACCGACGAGTACGGCAGCGACGACTTCCTTTTCTTCGAGAGCCGTGTGGTGTATGACGTGGTCTCCAACTCGCTGAGGGTTCCAGAGGCTGTGCGGCGCGAGCCCATCTTGTACCCGGAGGACGTGCCGCTCGAGTTCGCCCTCGGCACTCTGGGCATGCTAATGGCGCGGGAGCTACTGCGGGCTGCAGTGCCAAACAGAATGCCGTCCTTGTGGACGAGTCAGGAACAGGTGAGCGGTTCGCGTTGACCTCTGTGCTACAGTCAAAATTAACGTGGCGCTCGATGGGACAAAGCCCTAGCAAAATCAGCTCATAGGGGACGTAAACACGGGAATTCCCCGGTTTTCGTGGTTGATTATACAGGGCAGCGTACGACAACTGGCCATTCGCCTCAGGCACGGTAACTGTGTGTTTCAGACCCCATTGGCGCCGTCTAACGCTGATAACGCGCCTTCGGTGATCATTTCTGTGGACACCTTGGCTCCCTTGCCACCGCAAGGATATTTTGGTTAGAGGATTAGACAATCGACCTAGTAATAGACAACCACGGGCTGCGGCGACCTGCACATACAGCAGCGCACTGTAAAGGTAGTCTTCAACAGGAGCTCCTGCATGTACCACTTCTGTCAAGAATTACGTGTACAAGTCGGATCATATGTGAGACGCATAGAACAACTCGTTTTAACATAACAAAATCGAGAAGAAACTCCTACAAGTTCACCCTAAATCTGTCCTGTCTATATAGCCATGGCGACTTTAGCACTGGAAATATTTATTGAGTGATTTTTTCTCTAACAATGTTTGGCTGCGCAGCTCACTAGAATTCCGGCAAATGTTTCGGTGATAAACAGGTTATTTTAAGATTTTTTACAATAACAATCCAAGTACAAAATGACAATTCTGTGTTTGCAAGCACTTACATGCAAATTTTAAAAATATGCAAATCCCATGTAGCTGGACAGAAACAAGGTAATGCTGTTTGCCGTCGCTTGAAGATAGATTATTTTTTGCATTCCGTCTAACTGCATAGTGAATCTTCTCAAATATTATAATTATATGAAAAGCGTCAATGAGAAAATTGTTGAGCAACATCAAAAAGTGCCTCGAGCGGCCAGTGGCACGGAAATTTTGCGTGTATTCGCGGGCTTCTTTCATGCTTGGAAAAACTTTTATCTTGCACGTATTGAGCAACAGAATGCTTCATCGGGAGTTTTTCATGTTGCTCTACAATTTTGTCATTGACATTGTTAATCTCATAACATTTCAGAAGTTGAATAATTGAGACTAATTAGGTAATTAGGCAGAATGCAAGAAATTATTTTAGTATCTCCAAGCGACGGCAAACAGCATTACCTTTCTTATGTCCAGTTACTGGCATTTACATATTTTTAATGTTGGGCTCAAGTTACATGGGACACACTATATACAGCATGTAGTTAGTTACAAGTTGTTTTGTTGATGAGAGTAGAAACTTGGTTCCTCGAGAAAGAACACATTTGGTGTCAGAGTATGTTAGTGATCTTTTTTAGCACCATTATTCGTGTTGAATGGGTAAGAAAATTATCAGTCCAGCCGTTTTTACGATGAAGTTAGCGTGAGGCCGGCCATATTTTAAGAGCAACAGCCTCAGAGAAGAAGGAGGTTTTCTTGCGGCTTGCGTCAAACTACTAAGGAATAAGGCAAGTAAAAATGAACATGAGACCTAGGTCTTTAAATTATCCAGCCTTGATATTGAAGCTATCGATTTGTGAATAAAGTATGACGTCATCAAATTTCAACGACAATTGTGCTGAATGGAGCTGTGAGACATATCGCTCCACTTTTAACAATTGTGTGAAGTTTTTCTTTTTTTTCAATAGTTCTGATATTTTGGTCCTTTTTTCTAGAACTCAAATGCCGTTTTGCATGGTCGGGAAATATAACCGTAAGCGCATGATGTACCATATATGATGCACATCATAAAGTCGCAACCATTTCTTTCCTCATAAGAGTAACGTTGGTTTAGGCATATCTGGCCTAAACAAACGCTCGTTTAATTTTTTCGCAAGAATCTAAAGCTTCATCCAGCAAGGGATAAAAATCCGGCTTACGTATGATCAGTAATTTCGCATTTATTTTTCGCAAGAAGTATTGAATGATCGCCCCAACCACATATACAAATTAATGGTTGACTGCAGGCGTAACGAAAAACGTGCGCGTAGAACATTCAGTCCAAAATGGTAGTGTCTTTAGTAACGTGCTTGTGTGTATCAGTCTCTGTAGTCTGAAATCAATGGGAGTAACAGTGGTTAAGTTCTATTAAGTGGTAAAGTAACATTGTTAAAGATCAACTGACCTGCAGCTCATTGTCCACTGCTGGACATCGCAAAAGAACTCGTGTCCCTAGACGTGGGCACCGCGGCTGAAAGGGATGCAGTTTATGGTGCAGTGTAACCGTTCCTAGGCTCGTATTCACAAAAAGATCTTTGCGACACAATTGTTTGTAAGAAAAAAAATGCTCTAGCCAATTATGATTCTGGGCATAGTATTGTTACAGATGACTGTGTTTATTTACAGATTAAGCTAGTAGAGATGGTGGATTGTGAACATAGCCGTTGAAATGCTGCCGCTCCCTCGGGACCATCCTACTCCTCTTCAAACTCTTTTTCTCGCCACGAAATGATCCCCGTTCCGTATGCGTAGCCAGCTGAGAGAGTCATTGTTGAAGCATGGGATGATAGCGTTTAAGACGTGCAAAATATGCAAGTTGGATTTTGCTTGATCGCCGACCTGTAGACATTCCAATTCTGATTATGGGCATAGTAATATAGTGAAGGCGACTGACCAACGATGAGGAATACTTACGAATAAAAAGCTTTGTGAATTCCGCCCCTGCTCTCTTGGCAAGTGTACTGAGAGATGAACCCTATGCATGCTGTATAATGTGGGAGGAATTTGGCCTCTTCCCTCTTGCGGGCAATCTCTCACACGCACACTACACCGCGAGGGTACACAAATGCTGTGTTGTATGGCTGAACATACTGAATCGGAGTGGCCCTGTAAAAGTTGCGCGCATTTTTGAATCGCTAGCATGTGAATTCGTCTAATGACCGCGCTGCTGCGCGTTATCCACTGTTGCTTTCGCTCGTATGCAAGGCTACCTTTCGCAGTCCAGAGGTTAAGCGACAAATATCATGGCGCCGGCTGTCCATACAGTTCATTTTACTACGACATGAATTCAGCGTTTGCCTTGCCATCTCCACTTAAGGCCAACGATACTGCCAGGGCAAACGACTTAGCCATGTTGAGTTAGGCGTTGTAACTGACTACGTAGAACGAAACTTACACCCTCTGCGGTAACTCAGTGGCTAGGGCGTTGCGCGGCTAATCACGAGGCCGTAGATTCGATGCCGGCCGTGGCGGCCGCATTCCGACGGGGGCAGAATGCAAAGAAGCTCAAATACAGCCGATTAGGTGCCCGTTTAAAGAACTCCAGGGGATCAAGATTAATCGGGAGCCTTCTGCTACGTGGTCCATGATAACCCACGGCGCAGGTTCGGAACCTTGACCCTCTCAATTTTATTTTTAACAAATCTCATGACGCACCTTTTTGAACGAAGGTCAGTTATTCGCAGGGGACCCTGATCGCGAGAAAGAAATTTACAGAAGAATAAAATTGGGTTGGATTGCATACGGCAGGCATTGCCAAATCCTGACTGGGAGCTTACCACTGTCGTTGAAAAGAAAAGTGTACAATCATTGCATTCTACCGGTGCTAACATATGGGGCAGAAACTTGGAGGTTAACAAAGAAACTCGAGATCAAGTTAAGGACCGCACAAAGAGCGATGGAACGAAAAATCTTAGGACTAACGTTAAGAGACAGGAAGAGAGCGATGTGGATCAGAGAAAAAACGGGGATAGCCGATATTCTAGTTGACATTAAGTGGAATAAATGGAGCTGGGCAGGCCATGTAATGCGTAGGATGGATAACCGGTGGACCATTAGGGTTACAGAATGGATACCAAGAGAAGGAAATCGCAGACGTGGTCGGCAGAAAACCAGATGGGATGATGAAGTTAGGACATTCGCAGGCGCAAGTTGGAATACGCTAGCGCAAGACAGGAGTAATTGGAGATCGCAGGGAGATGCCTTCGTCCTGCAGTGGACATAAAATAGGCTGCTGCTGCTGCTGCTGCTGCTGCTGCTGCTGCTGCTGCTGCTGCTGCTGCTGCTGCTGCTGCTGCTGCTGCTGCTGCTGCTGCTGCTGCTGCTGCTGCTGCTGCTGCTGCTGCTGCTGCTGCTGCTGCTGCTGCTGCTGCTGCTGCTGCTGCTGCTGCTGCTGCTGCTGCTGCTGCCTGCTGCTGCTGCTGCTGCTGCTGCTGCTGCTGCTGCTGCTGCTGCTGCTGCTGCTGCTGCTGCTGCTGCTGCTGCTGCTGCTGCTGCTGCTGCTGCTGCTGCTGCTGCTGCTGCTGCTGCTGCTGCTGCTGATGATGATGATGACACACTGCTGCCAGCGCTACGAGGCATTCCGCCCATCACCGTGTAAAGCTCAAGTGTTTGGCATCGGACTTGCGCGTGCACGCAGGTGGCATTCCTACGATACGACCAGTGCGTGGACTCCCTGGCGCGCGGCGCTATGAACATCTCTCTGGAGCGGCCACAGGACAATCGGGCGCCCGAGTACTACTTTTGGCTGCAGGGAGCGCGCACCGCCTACGCGGCTTTGAGCGCCTCGTACGCGGCCGAGCGGCGTGCGGCCAACTGGGACACCTTCTGGCGCGCCGCTCAGCGGACCTTCTTTCGCCGCTTCTGCCTGCTGTCGTGCAGGCCTCAGCATGACACGGCGGAGGAGCGTCACAGCCTCGAGCCGGCGTTCGTGAACCTAAGGCCCCCTGCAGTGCCCGCGCGGGTCTCATGCCTGCTGCCCCTGCTCAACATGCCCGAGTTCGTCGAGGCGTTCGAATGCTCGCAGACGGCGCCGGCGTGCGCGCTGGCGTGACGTATCCTCATGCCACTGCAGAGTTCGCTGTTCGTGTGTGTACGACCAAGCACACGGCTGGATGCGTGCGGTCTTGGGAACATAGTGTCGGCAGAAGCTGTGTGAGTTCGCGACTGCACCTCCACGCAGAACGTCGGCATGGTTCCGGCACCGGATGTTCCCTTCTACTGCACCTCCAGTAGCCGCGCCCCAGACGATGTGGTCCTTCGCGGCAACGCATACTTGTGCTTTGCTTGTGAATATACGACACTCGTGGCCATCGCGTTTAGAGCCGTCGTTTTTAAGAGACTGGATCCGCTCGCACACCATATTGACCCATGCCAAAGCCTTATTTTGCTTCCTTTTTTTCGTTTATGCGAGTAATGAACTAATTTGCTGTGAGATGATTGCATATAAGTCAACTGAACATATAATTACAACGCCGTTTTGTGATTGTGCTACCGTACAGTGAATTTTGTATTTGGAAAGCTTTTATCGGACACATATGGGTTGAAGAGCATTTGTTGTTTACATGTGGATGCAGTATAGTAGAATTGTTAGTGTGTATATTCCTTGCTACCGTTTTTGTCCTTCAACTTCGTCAGCGACTGCGGATCCGCGGATGGTTCTCGCTAGTTCTGGGACTTTCTGCTAGTGAAATGTGATTTTGTTGTGCACTTTTGCCCTCCAAGTAGCAGGGCGTTAATGCCTCGTAAATTTGGTGTACATAAGCCGTATGTGTAATATGGACGTGGCTTTCTCAGCACGGTTTGTCATAAATGACTTGGCTGCGGTTCGACACGTGAACGTAAACTGGACATGGATGGTGCTCAAACGAACAGTTATTATACGTTTCGCATAGAGCGCCGACTTCTAAATGGCGTCGTTGGAACCCATGAAAAAAAAAAAAGAAAACGAAAAAGTGCTATTGATGTCAAGGCTGTAGCCATTAAATATCTGCTTGTCTATGTGTATGTACACTGTACATCACGCATATTGGTGTATAAGCTCGTTTCACTGGTGCAACAAACTTTCGACCTCTGTTGCTAATTCTCGAAGGCTTTTGCGTGACGTCTCAGCGCTATTACTTAAAGCTTCTATCCCGCTGCCGTCTGTTCACGTCTGATGACAATGGCTTAGTTTCCAGTGCAGCTAAATATATGGCAAGTTGCAAAGAAGACGCCTTAAGCCTGTGCATCTGACAGACCTGAGGCAGCTCGCCCAGCCCCTTGCAACAGTTATACGGACAGATTCGCCGCTGTTGTTCAATTCGCATTTTGGGGGTCCACAAACAACTGAAGACCCCAGAAGTACAGTAACCATCAGAAGACCAGTGGAGGCTCTGCTGACATGTCAGGACCCCGAGGGCCAGCTTCGACTGTGGACGGGGCCAGGATTGTTTCCTGGAATAAGGAGGGCCACCCACATAGGGCAGCAGGAGTCTGCTCATATGAATATTATTGCGATAACAATTACATGGACACTCCAGGCGAATTTCTGCAATCTTCGTCGGCGTCGCCGTGATGTTCTGCATAATGTCTGCATAAAGTCGATAAAATCGTTGCCGCGCGCCGTATGCTGCATGCGCGCGTGAGAGCATGCGAGGGTGAGTCGACGATGGTGGCTCAATCTCGCGCGTGTAAGGGAGGCAAATGGGGGGGGGGGGGGGGGTGATTGTGCAGTCTTCTGTAGCGTGCAAGGTAGCGGGGGGGGGGGGGGAGGGAGCGGAGGGCGTTCTACACCGGCGGCGGCTACTTATGGCGCGGGGCCTATCTTGAAAGCGATCTGCTATGGCGTACATAATGCGCGGAGTGCTGATAGCTTTGTGTGTGCTGTGTTCTCGCCGCTTAGTTCGCGTTGAAGCGAGAGACATCACGAATGCCAATTCGTTCGGTGCTGCTGCTGGGATTTTTCACTTCAGTGTTTTGACAGCGAGTGCGTCCACTCGAGTGCACGTGGTCATCGAGTAAGATGTGTTCAAGCTTGCTTGTGGGCGTGTGACACCATGCTTGTTAATTTTGTTACTAAGCGAATGTTCACAAGTTTATGCGGCCAACACGACTATCGTTACTTCGTATAGCTGCGCACTAATTTTCTGTCTCAATCGATGCTTCACCTTTTTGTCGAAACCGAGACTTTTCTATTCGATTCAATTATGACATGAAGTAAGCCTTAATGAAGGATACTTCCTGTATAAAATAGTATATATTGCAGAGTTCCACGGTATGAAGTATCCGTTACAAGCCATAGAATAGTTGATGAGTATTCCCTATATGAAACTCTATAAATCGCTTACATTCATGGTAGTTCCGTGGTAGTGTAGCGATGCCCCTTCGGGGCAACACAAAACTGAATATTTTCTAATAAAGTTTATCTGTCTACCTATCTAGTTGCTATCATCAAGTAAAAATTTGTATCGCACCTATTGTGGCAGATTGACAGCGCGAAGTATACGTTAAAAGCGATAAAATAGTTTTTGAAAGGTATTCCCTATATTTGAAACCCTATATTTTAAACCCTATATTTCGCATAGTTGCAAGGTAGTATTTTTGCTATCAAGTAAAAATTGGGATCATACACACTGGGAGACTGGCCAACAATTGGATGGAATATTCCAAATGGTATTCGGATATAGAAAGCAGCAGCAATAAGAATCGATAATAATAAATAATTATCAGACAATGCTTTTCAATTTTGCTGAGACGAAACACCTTAACAGGTACAGACATCAATTAAGCGCTACGGCCAGTGACCTAGCTGGATTCCAACAGCGGCTACAAGGAGTAATAGCGCCGGGACAGTCACTGGAGCAGCGCGGTAATTTGTGGTTTCACATGTTCGTTTGGCAGCAGCATTTTAACGCGAAAGCGTTAAGGGCCCGTGTCGCAGAAAATCCGGTGTCGGCGTCAGTGTCGGCTTCGGCGGCGTTGTGCGTTAGAGAAAGGTGATCCCGAACCACGTATCCAGAACCACGCAGGCCCTCCGCGTGGCGCACCGGCGCTACTGAACTAACCCAATCTCTCAAAGTAAAATGAGTCAGAAAATTCGGCGAGTAGGACTTACACACAACCTGCAGACAGGATAGCGTCAGATTGTAATTTCAATATACGAAAAAACTTAATTCTTCTATGCGGAAACTCAAACACGAACCCTTTTACAGTTGCCGTTTGAGGTCTATCTTAGTGGCAGCGGCGCGCCCCACTGGGTTCCTTGCAACACCATCCAGATGGTGGTCGCCTCCGCGCATCGGTGGCAGCGGCGGCACCCGCCGTTCGGGGGAAATCAAGAAAAAAAATGTGGTTGATTCCTCTTATATAGGAATCGGTATAGAACACGAAAGTGAAACGTGTCTTCACAGAAGTAGTGTAATGTTTATTGCACATTGATATATAATGTGTATTGGTGTTTTGTGGCTAAAGCGCCCTTAGGCGTTGATGCACCCACGCTGACGCCTGGTGGCACGTCTCCTCCATCACGACTACCAACGTCGATGACCATGAGCAACCGTCGTGCATATGGAAGCTGCACTACGCTGCACACGCTAGCACAACGCGAAAGACGAAGCACGTAACTGACACACTAATACAACGCGCAAGACAAAGCACGTAACTGAATCGTCACCGAGTCAAATCAGCGCGTACAGCGCGTCGTAATTGCAGCCTCCGCGATCAACTTCAGAAACATTTTCAGAGCTAATTGCGGAGGCCACGCTCCGCTGTGCTGAGTACGGTGAACGCCACCTGGCGTTGGTAGTGCTTCTTGATGCCAGCGTCCCTTCAAATGCTGGCATCGAGGCGTCGTAGTGCTGAGACCACCGAAGCGTTCACTGTCGGTGCGCGTTAGTGTCATAATGCAGTACTTCTCTTAGGCGGCGGCACCGCCCCGAGCAAGAGCGCGGGTACACGGAGGAGTGTTAGATATATAAGGCGCGTCTGTGTAGCTCTCTGCAAATGCGTTTGTGGCGCAATGGGTTAAACGCTCGGCGATCTATCGTCGCGGACCGAGAGGTCGTGGGTTCGATTTCCAGATTTTGCATGTTTGTGGAACCTTTTCTTCTGGTTTCTTTCTTTGTATTATGTTCGTGTACATTGTAAGCTGACGTATTTCCGTGACGGAAATACGTCAGTGAAGTCTTGGTGGACCCCGGCATAAAACACTTTCGTGTTAAAAAAAAGAACCAGAAAGCTCACCTTTGTGCATAGCGTTCGCCGCCAGCGTTTCCAGGTAAACATTGTGGTGACATAAGCTGCTGCGGTTGGCGGGAAGTGTTAGTAGCAGTGAGAGATCTTTGAATGCTATCGCGTTCCATTCTTAAAGGCGAAGTTTAAGCGTCCTCTGTCGGACCGCGCAGCAACATAAGTTCATTCTTTGCGCCACCTTCTTTGCGCCTCCGCGCACCTATGACATGTTGTAGACGTCTTTGAGTGTCTTTCCTTGCATTAAAAGAGTACTTCCGAGTCAATCCGTGGCACTCGCTGGTACAGAACGGATGGTTTCCAGTAAGTGATATGGTCGCATGGGGAGCTCACCTCCCCAAATATGCAAGTTCGCGCTTGTCGCTGGTTCTAAATTATCGGGTAGCCTTCTGGTCTGATGTTAGCCCTGGGCGACGTGCCAGATTTAACATGCGTTTACCTCGTGCCGTTTGAGTTGCAGCACTCTTTCCCCGCTCTTACTTCTTGTATTCCATTCCATCCGGCACACGGATCATATGCACCGTTCGTGTGCGATTCATTATTCCTTGAGAGCTACTCAGCTAGCCGTTTTGTACGTTGCTTGTCTCCGCTTCCCTGGGCGGGAAACTCCTGCGCGCCTGTCTTGGAAATTTGTCATTTGTAAATGAGTGCATGCAACATGCGTGCGAGAAATAATGATGATAAACCGGCCCTAATTTCGAGAATGGTAGTGCACTCCCTGCTGATTTCTCAGTGTCCCATTTCTCTGCCTCTACGTACAGAATCTCTTGCCGGCGCCCTGGTGCACGCACGCGAAAGTAGGTTGCAGTGAAGATCCCATTTTAAGGCGAATTTTCGGCTTGCTCTAGGTCCGTTAATTTGATTTTCTCGAGCTCCGTTGATATACAGGTAGTGTGGGCCTCCTGACAACTTTGCGGTACAGGAAAGATTACCTTCATTTACCAAGGAACCGCGGGTCGATTTTCATATCTTATGTAACAGAACTGTCGCATTAGTCTGCGTTAGGAGTTCCATCAGTCGTGACAGCGATGTATGGGGTAAAAACATGATCTCCACAACAAGGGTAAACTTATGAAGCTCTTACGTTACAGAAGTTTTGCAAATATGCGCCCTCGTTTCCGACGCTTGCTGCTTAAACAAGAAATGTACTTCGCAAAATTTTCATTGCTTATTAGTAATGCGTTAAATATATTGCATGTTGATGGTGACGATAAAGATGATGATCCGAAACGTTAGCACATACTCACAACATGCCAGTATATCCCAAGGATCTACATCTACATCTGCAACAGCGGATCGGCCAAGAAGTCGCTTATTGTTCTATTAAACAATAAGAAAAAAATCGGGGGGAGGCATAGTAGTTGTAGTAGTAATACTAGTAGTAATTATGAAACGATTAAAGGCAGAAAATATTATTTTAAATGAATATATTCTGAGTACTAGAGGAATAACAAGAACAGCATGTTGTTTAGCTCTCAGTCTACTATACGAAAACAAGGAATTCAAAACGTTGTGATGACAGAACTAAAAGCTTTTCCTTAGCATACGTCGGTCTGCTGATTTGTTTTCTGTAGCTTCGTTCTTTTTCTTGCTTTCATCCAAAATTACGTAAACTCTTGAATCAGCAGGTCGAAATAACGTAGTCATGGGGAAAGCTTTTGAAGTTATGTCACCATTGCAGATCTTTGAACGTTAAGATCCTTTAATTGTCAGCGTGAAGCAGCGTAATATGGCGCCTGTCAGGCAGCGGCCGATATTCCATCCGTTCTCTCCCCTTTCTTTCTCCTGTTTTAAAGTTCGCGCGCACTGCGCACTGTTGCAACGCCTTATTTCGCTACCTGCCTATATATATATTGTCGCGGCACTGCTGATTCCCTGCCCCCGGAGTATACAAAAAAACCTGTCGACGCCGCGTCGTCGGGTAGTCCCATGGGCAAACGGTCCTGCGAGACTACTGCGCTGACACCGGCACGAGCTTTTCACGTTGGAGCTGTAGCCCGCTGGAAGATGGCGGGATTCGCGTGAAGTCAGGAATAATCCCCTTGCGGACGCCTTATTTTCAACGCCGCCTCGTCACCGTGCGCCTAGTAGCGTTGTTTGGTAAGCTGAGATTCGGGAGAGGCCCGTCCAAGGTGTCTCTCCGTAACCTATTTGGAAACGAACGCGGTGAGCAAGGAAAAGTCTGGAAAATTAGTTTCTTGTTTTGCTTGTCTTTATTTTTTGGGAGGGAGAAGGGAACGGGGGGCAGAAGGGGACAAGGAGTCTTAGAAAATGTAGCTGTGGACTCGCGCACTTTGGTGTTGGCAACAGTTGTGCACAATTTCCCTTACGTAGAGCATCAGGCCAGATGTTCCCTTTTCCGGCCGACCTCTCTACATTTTCAACTCATTAAACTACTTCTTCTTCTCCGAGGGTCACAAAAACTTATTTGACTTCTCGAAGTGCGGATTGTCGCAGACATGGCAGTCTGGAACACATAATGAATGAGAGAACCGACGTTCTATTTCACCACTAAATTGCTTTCAGAGCTGGGAAAAACTCGAAAGGCTTTGGGGACGTTCGCCAAACCAGCCTTCTGATAGGTGCGCGAACCTCCAAGCCCTCGCTATGCGGTGTGCAAGAAGAATACAAAGAACCGACGGGATCGATATATTTCTTTATTTATAATACTGTAAGCCTTCGCGGGCTGCTACAGGGGTGGGAAAGGACATTATGTACAATACTTTGTACGAATCAGCTCCAAATGTCGCTGAAAAAATTCATCTGATTCACAATCAACAAATACACTGGAATCGAGCTTGTTCCAGTCGATAATAGTACAAGGCAGAAAGGAAAACTTGAATACAACCATTCTTGTGGTATAGGGTAAAATAGCATATGGGTGATTGATACGCGGTGACACTCGAGCTGGAGGGTACAAGTACAAGCTAGAATCTATGTTTAGTGTTGGTATAGGAACTTCAAGCGTGCGATTTGTCTGTGTGTAGACAGCTTCTGACGGTTAGCTCTGGAGTAACGCGGTCACTGATTGCGTCCTCTGGTAGCACGAAACGTGGCTGCCATTCGTTGGATTCGTTCTAGCTCATCAACTAGCTTTTGGCTATGTGAATTCCAGGTTATAGTAGCATATTCTAGGGTTGGGCGCACAACTGCTTTATTAGCCACCAGCTTTGTTCCAGGCGTGGCATCTCTTAACTTTCGCCTCAGAACACCCAGCTTACGTTTAGCCGAACCACAAATATTTTCAACATGCTTGTTCCAGGTTAGATTCGAAGTAATTGTAACACCGAGATATTTTATCTGACTAGATCACTTCATTTCTTTTTTTTATTTCATATGTAAACGCCAGTGGCATTTTCTTATTTGATACTGACATACATGTAGTCTTGTCGAAATTACTTTTCATATCCCGTTTTTCCCACCACTCGCCAACAGCACACAAAGCATCATTGAGGAAGAAATGGTCAGCAACACTTTTTACATGAGTAAATAACTCACAGTCATCCGTGAACAGCTTCTGCGATATCGTTGATATATAGCAGGAATAAAATGGGTCCCAGGACCGAACCCTCTGGTACTCCGGACGTAACAGGCAATGCGTGTGACCGCAATCCGGATATTTCTTCAAATTGCTCCCTGTTATGCAAATAGGCTTTGACCCATTTGATAGTCTCTACGGCAGCGCCAAGCTCGTATATATATATATATATATATATATATATATATATATATATATATATATATATATATATATACGGGCTTGGTGTTGCTGTGGACACTATCAAATGGGTCAAAGCCTATGAGCTTAACAGGATATATATATATATATATATATATATATATATATATATATATATATATATATATATAGCGAGGGCTTGGAGGTTCGCGCACCTATCAGAAGGCTGGTTTGGCGAACGTCCCCAAAGCCTTTCGAGTATATATATATATATATATATATATATATATATATATATATGCCGTTCAATTTCATGTGCAAGTAATGTCCGCCTCTTCGAGTAGACGATAGACGAGCTCATAAACTACAATTGTGCTATCTGCCAGAGGCAACCTTTAAGAATTTTTGAAAGTGTTCACTGAAAACCCTGTATATATTACTTGCAGCCATATGAGGGCATCAGACAATGAAGCCAGGGAAAGTATAAGGGAACTTAGTGAATGTTTTTAATTCAAATGTTGAAAGAATAAGGTAACGGGAAGTGAGAGTGTACTAAAGGAAAACTTTCTGTGGAACAGATTCAAACCCACACCGTACTGTTTCTACATTTCAAATAATAATAATAATAATAATCAATCAATCAATCAATCAATCAATCATGTTTACTTAACGTGCCCAGGAACAACCCTAAGGTCTGAGTGCTGGCGCACACATACATTACAATCCAAAAACAAAACACTGCAGGGGAATATCATTAAAAAATAAATGATTAAAAATAAAAATTGAGAAAAGAAGAGAGTACCGAGAACAAAGCGCAAAGTAAATACAAAAGAAAAAGGAGGAGAAGGGCACTTGAACAATGCATAAAATTATAACACAAGGCAAAGCTCGGAAAAGACCGATGACAAGGAGTTATGAAAGATATCAAGATCACGAAAGTAAGCGTTGTAAAGACTCTGTATCCTGTGGACGGTTGAGTGTTCGTGATGACAGGCAGGAACATGGAAAGGTCTATGTTCTCTGGTGATCTTGCGTGGGATACGAAACATGACACAGCTGAGAAGTTCGGGACACGTGAGGTTACCGTGAATGAGTTTGAAGGGAAACAGGAGGCCAGCGCGATTACGTCGGTCGCGAAGGGAGGGCAACGACAACAATCCAACAGTGCTAGTACAGGGTGCATGTCCAGGTTTGCAAAGCGGTGATTATATATGCTTAGAAACTTTTTCTGGACACGATCTATAATGTCACTGTTGGATCTAGAAGAGCCATTCCAGACGACCGACGCATATTCGAATTGAGGAAGACAGATGGTTGTGTACAATTTGCGGAACGGAGTAGGAGACTTGATTGCCCTCGATAGTCTGCATACAAAACCTAGAGAGTGCATACCCCGCATTGCAACACGTTTAATGTGCGCCGAAAAGTGTAAGGTTGCATCAAAAAGTACACCAAGATCATTGATCTCGCAGACCTTACACAACGGCACAGAATCTACAGAATAAGAAAAAGAAATACTTGCTGTTTTGCGAGTGAAAGTCATGACTTTGGTTTTAGCAGCATTCAAGGTAAGCTTATTGTCCTTGCACCATTTAGAAAAGGAAAACAGGTCAGACTGCAGGGCGCGGCAGTCATCAACAGTGTGAATTTTCTTTAAAATCTTGATGTCATCGGCATATAGGAGGAAAGAAGAGTTCCGAATAACAGAAAGAACGTCATTAATAAAAATTAAAAAACGGAGTGGTCCTAATACTGACCCTTGAGGGACGCCGCTAGTTGCCATGTAAGAAGAAGACGTTTGACCATTGACGTTAACATAACACGATCTATCAAGAAGATAACTGCGCAAGAGGTTCACAACTGACGAGTCAATATCAAAGTGCGTAAGCTTCATCAGAAGCAGCGAGTGGCTGACTACATCAAAAGCCTTGCTGAGATCACAATAAATGGTGTCAACTTGCCCCCTTTGAAGTACCGGCGTGGAGATCTGTGTCATGAAACTTGTTAGATTTGTGATAGTGGAGCGGCCGGTCAGAAATTCATGCTGATTCGGAATGAGCGAGTTCTTCACAGTAAAAGACAATATGTTGTGAAGAGCAAGCTCAAAATTCTTGGACGTAGCACACAGAAGAGAAATTGGGCGATAATTTGAGACATCGGTTTTACAGCCAGACTTAAATACAGGAAAAACACGAGCAGTTTTCCACATGTGAGGGAAAGTGGAAGTAGTCAAAGAGTTATTAAGTATAGATGTCAAAACTGGAGCAAATATACTGCCGTAAGCTTTTAGAATTGCGGAGGGGATGCCATCAGGGCCGCAGGATAGGGAAGGTTTCAAGCGCTTAAGGCATTCGTGGACAAGCTTTTCATCAAACAACACCACACTAGATGTAGGAACTGTCGTGTGCTGCTTACTGACACCAGCGTTGAAACCTACATCTTTATATAAAGAAGAGAAATGGGCTGCAAAACAATCCGCGACTGCTTGGACTTCTGCCCCTCTAGAGTCAAGTAAGCGAAAACACTCTCCATGTTTATTGGAGCGCTTACGGATACGTCCAAAATTCCGCCGGCCAGTCGGAGGCACTCTTTTCCAAGAATGCCATATATGAGTCTAGATCCCGCTTATAGAGACGTTACAGAGAGCCCGAAAAAGCGGAATTCATCTCTGCACTCATTAATAATAATAATCAATCAATCAATCAATCAATCATGTTTATTTAACGTGCCCAGGAACAACCCTAAGGTCTGAGTGCTGGCGCACGCATACATTACAAACCAAAACAAGACACTCAGGGAAAAAATCATAAAAAATAAATGAATAAAAATAAAAAGTGAAAAGAAGAGAGTACGGACAACCAAAGCGCAAAGTAAATACAAAATAAAAAAGGCGGAGAATGACACTTGAACATACATGATATTATCAATACAAGGCAAGCC